>NC_138371.1:3188353-3205427 GCF_054177405.1 Leptonychotes weddellii
AAATAAATAAATAAATAAATAAATAAATAAATAAATAAATAAATAAATAAAAATTAGACCTTGAATACAAGGGCAGAGAGGGAGCGGTCTACGCAGAGCCCTTCCCTCCCTTCCCCCGCCCCGGGGATGGGAAGCGCTGTTGTTAGAAATCTAGACCTCCAGCTCAATATAAAGGCCAGGGTTGAAGCTGTACATCTGAAGCTTGAGAAAAGCTGAAATTGATTCTCCAAAAGATAGTCACATTATAACCCCAAGGACCTGTGCATTTTTATATGCAAAAAAAAAAAAAAAAGTAATGATTACATTAAGAATCTTGAGACAGGGAGATTAGCCTGGATTGTGCAGGTGGGCCCGAGATGCAAGCACCTGTATCCCCAGAAGAGGGAGGTAGACAGAGATTTGATCACAGGAGAGAAGGCCAGGTGGCCACGGAGGCTGAGTTTGGAGGGATGTGGCCACAAGCCGAGGACAGCGACAGGCACCAGAAATTGGAAGGTTTAAGGAACTGATGATTCTCCCCAGAGCCCCCAGGGAGGGTGCAGCCTGCAGACACCTTGATTTCGGCCCAGTGATGCCGGCTTTGGGCTGCTGATCTCCAGAACTATAAGAAAATAAGTGTGTGCTTATCTGTAAGGTTGCTAATGCCACAAATAGGTCTCGCGAGTCCTTATTATAAGCTGGGTGAGCGGCTAAAAGCATTAAGGGAACGAACACTACCTCTTCCTCAGTCTTGTGACGTGGATGCAGTGAAGTGGTTTGCAGGTGACTGAGCAGGTTGTGGTGCTGATGGCCTGATCCTTAAGGAGCAGGAGTGATGGCTGGGAAGCGGTGTGGGAAGAAGGGTCGCTGAAGCCACCTCACCTACAACCCTTCCCAGAAAATTCTACGCATTCTTCCACATGCCTCAAACCTTGAAATTGGGAAGTAGAGATGTCATCTGTCCCCTAAAAGACCTGTATGGACCAAAGTTTCTGCCTAACGGAGCTAACATTTCTCAGCAGGCCACTAAATGTGCCTCGGGCTGATGCTGCCCCAAAAGGAACTGCCTTGGGTCTGGCATTTTCCGTTACGGCTCTCAGCCTTCTTACAGCAAGATGCAGCTTACTGCTTATCAACAGCACGGCAAGGAGGGATGGGAGTGAGGGGTAAGGCCTGGCTGAGAATTTCAGGGAACCCACGGCATTGCTGGTCTTTGGATATCTCAGAAGTGGTCAGGGTCCAAGACTATGGGATGGGGCTTCCCTTCTGAGGCCTGCGAGCTAAAGACATCACACCGAATCCCCGAGACTCATGGACGGTTCATGGACGAATACTTTCCCCTACCTCAAAGGCAAAGACCCCCAAGTCTACTGCCTCAACTTTCTCCCTTCCCTGAAACTCAGACAACCACTCTTTGTCCCTTTGTCCCCCAGCGCTGCATTTCTTGGAAGCCTTCAACAACGGGGCTGAGAAAATTCTGTCTGATTCCCAGAGTTAATGGAATAACCTATCATGTTCCCAGAAGACCACTCAGCTCTTAACTCAGATGCCAACAATATAAATACTTCCATTTTCCGGGTTGAGAATCTTCAAAAGCCAAAATAGCTATGCCTGAGATCAGCAGTCTTAGTTTGTGGTTGCAACCCCCAGTGGGAAGTTCCAGTCACTTGTGGAGTGGGACGTGGGTAAAAAATTAGGAACAAATGTCCTAGTCGTGTGGACTGCCAGACCTCTGGAGGGACCAAGGTATCCATGGGATTTGGAATTTGACTCATTCCAGAGGCAGTGACAATGGCTGAACGCCTGTGGCCAAGAGGCAGCAAATGGAATGACTCAGCCTTAGGGCTCCCCTCTGCCTTGGGGGTCTGTCCCTACCCACCGCTTCCTGATTATGAGGCACCCACACAGACCGAGATGGGGCCACCAAATTGCATTTCCTACAGTTCAAACAACATACCCAAGTTCCAGAATTAGAGCCGGGCAAAATGGATGAGGGTTTTCTGATGCTTTTTTTTTAACCGAAAAAAAATTGAATGCTTAAAAGTTGTGAGCTCAGGCTTGGCCAAATTAATCCAGATCAGTGAGAACGGAAAAATCGTGAGTGCATTTAAAAGTTAAGAGCCAAATAAACCTTGGATGTAACAGCCTTGTGAGGTCTGTGCAGAAAGGCAGATCATGGAACTTTCTAGAAACGTGAATGATTGTCACTGAAGCTACAGTAAGGACAAGGCTTCCACTGAAACAGGATGGGCAGATCCCCCTGGCGAGTTCTCAGGTCCCAGCTGCCTCACCGGGGGTGTGTTCTTCTGGGGTGGAAGGGGTGTTCTGGGCCCCCTGGTCCCTCCACACACCCATGAGCATGCTCAGGGAGATGTCAGGCCCCAGTGTGGTCAGCTCAGCTCTCTGAATTTCCCCAGGCTGAGTCCCACCCCCAAATCTGGACTCGTGTGGAAAAGAAGAGAAAAAGGGGAAGCAAGTAACTGGGAGAAAGATGAGTTCAGTCTTGCTCACCTTCCCCTTCTCCCCTTAGTGTGTCTCCCGCCGCCACGTTGAACACTTCCCAAGGCCAGGTTGTGCAGAAGGCCGTGCTAGCTAGTGAGGTAAGCACAGACCCAGGAGACGGGGCATTCCGGGTGCTAGAAGGATCCGAGGGCATCTGGGAGAGGCTTGGGTAGTGTCACCCACAGAGTTCAGAGTTCGGAGCTGCTCTCGGCGGAGGTGGGGAAGAGCTCTGTCCTGGGGTGCAGGCAGGACGCGGGAAGGACAGCGGGCAGGCCAGCTGCTTGCCCCCCCGGCTCCCAGGGATTCTCTGCTCACATACAGGCCTCCAGGTGAGGTTGATGAATGCTCACTTACTTTTCTCTACGTCCTCAGAGACCTGAGACGACAAGAGCCTGCAGCAGCTCCAACATTTCTCCGATGCCCCCGAGTACTTACGGAGCGCCTACTGTGTTTCAGGTATGGTTCTAGGCCCTGAGGGGCAGCAGCGAAGACCACCCAACCCACCAACCAAGCCGCCCGAACCCTGCCATCATAGAGCTTGCGTGTCTCTTGTCAGAGCAGACCCATAATTATAATACAAAAATAACATGATGAAGAAGTGAACTCCATCCGTCTGCCTGTCTTTGTGAAACGTCACGTGATTTCTTTCGACTCCTGTGTGTCCAGCTGACTCAGCATGTGAACCCAGCTCATGGCGGGAAAGAACCCAGTGGGGCCTCTCATGAGCTCAGCACAGAGCAGGAGGAACGTCCAGTCCCCAGCCAGCTGCTGAGCGTGCACGGGGTGCCAGCCACTGGAGATCGAGGCCTGCCTGAGCGTGTGCATGCAGCTGCAACTCCTGCCAGGGGCACAGATAATAAACGGGAGGAATATGGCCTGGCACTGGACTCCCCAGTATGGGAGGCAGCTCTGGGGGTGGGGGTGACTGGGCTTGGGGCACGGTCCCCATTAGAACGTACCGTTCTGACATCACTGTTGCCAGTGGCCCAGCTCATCCAAGGGGGAGATGACAGTGGCAGTGACCGCAGAGGTGACCTTAGCACGGAGAGAAGCGAAGGGAGGCAAGGTTTTGGACCTCAAACTACAGGATGTGCCAATGCGCTGGACGTCCAGGATAGAGGAGAAAGCATAATCGCTAGGTCTGTGTCTTGAACAATCCTAAATTATAATTACATGAATAACAGTGGTGTCACAAGTTGTTAGAGAAAGTGCTAAGAGGTTAATTTTTAGCTTTGATCATTCATTAGTCTTTGCCAAGTCATTGATGATTCACCAGAGCCGCCACTGACCCCGGTCCCCTGTCGGGAAAAGCGCGTTATAAGAAGTATCCATCATTATAAAAACATATGTCTCTATGATAATGTACCTAATCGTGAGCAGTTCCTTTACTGAAAGGCAAACACAGAAGGAAAGAGTAAAATCTGCAAACTTCCACCGCTACTGTTTAACTTCTTTAGCTTGAATTCCCCCTTCCTAAACATCAAAAGTTTCAGTGTGATTTCTAAGGGAAAGGAAAATGGATGGGGTGTCACACACATGCCTCCCCAAGATAAGCTAGTAAAAGAACCCCAAACTGAACACTGAAGGAGAGGGTGGAGGCACACTTCACAGAGTCCAGGGCGAGTGACAGACAGTTGGTCTGAACTTGATGCTTATTGCCCACCTGCCTGGAAAGCAAGCTTCCTCTCCAGGCTGAACAGGGGTGCGTCCCTCCTACTGAGGACAAGGAAGGAGTCTGGAAGGATGCAGCCTGGAGCTGTGGAAGATGCATGGGATTTGGAGCCAGATACACTGGGTTCAATCCGAGACCACCACTTACTACTTACATGTCTTTGGGAAAGTAACATAACTTTTCTGGGTCTCATCTGCAAATGCACATTACGCAGCCGGCTGTCATGGGGACTCACACCTATGTGTGCGTACAGAGTGCCCAGCACAGTGCCGGTCATGTAGGGATAGCCAGCAAACATGAACAGTCTACTGTGGTCTCCCCAAAGAACTGCATCTTGATGATCAAAATTCAGACATCGCGGAGCACAGGAGTGATTTCTTGTTTATATCTTTGATGGAGAAACCTCTTTTTCTTAAGTTTATAGGATGCTTAAAAATGTATACACAAAGCGTTTCCCAATGGAATAAAAAAAAATCAAAGTAAAAATGAAGGGACATCTGTTTTTCTACCATGATTCAAGAGCTTTATGTAAAAAAAAGGGGGAGTATTTAAAAAATTTTTTTCCCTTGTAACAATAAATTCCTGTTC
Organism: Leptonychotes weddellii; assembly: GCF_054177405.1. Taxonomy (NCBI): domain Eukaryota; kingdom Metazoa; phylum Chordata; class Mammalia; order Carnivora; family Phocidae; genus Leptonychotes; species Leptonychotes weddellii. The sequence continues at coordinate 3,193,095 of NC_138371.1, forward strand.
TTGATAAAGAGGATGGAAATTTTAAGACTTTTTAAAAATCACATAGTTTCTGTTGATTTAATGCTTCCCTAACTTTCTTCTTTAATTCACTGTATTTCCTTAATTTACGTCATGAGCAGAGGAGAGAGGAGCAAAGCCCAGCAAGAGGACGAAAATGCAAATACAAACAAATCAGCTCTGCACCTCAGCTTAATAAATACTCTTAACACTCAGCCGTTCCCCACCTCCACACCATTGGTTCCACGTGACATGAAAAGGCCGCAGGATTTAGAGTCTGTCAAACATGGCTCCTGGTAGCAGAATGGAGAGATTTTATATGATAACCGTATTTTGTCATTTCTTTACTTCTGTAAAAATATTACTGTTTTCATGCTTAAGCTAGTGTGTTTTACTGTACAATGTTGAGAACAAGTATTTCAGCTAAGTTTAAACACAGGGAGATCTGCATTTCAAAATGTTTTAGGTTCACAGATGAAGCTCATGAATTAGCAAGGGTGTTATTTTTTAAGTTGGGTGAGCCAAAAAATTCATGTGGAATATCTTCTGGGAACAGAAATCTAGGTCAACAAACTACTCTCCTGAATGAGCTCCTGTGTAATGTTCATCTTTTGTCTTTGAACCTTCTGGACGCTTCAGTAGTAAGCTATGCTGTAGAGGGGACTGTTGCCCAAATTTTCCCTGATTTCCCACCTCCACACTGTTCTACATGGTACATTTAAAAGAGCATTGGATTTGGAGATGGGCAAATCTGAATGCTTGGAATCAAACCCCTTTCTGTATCAGCTAGCTATTGCCAGAGTAATGCTGCATAACAAGCCATTCCCAAACTCAATGGCATATTAAAAGGACTTACTCTCATGCTTATGAACCTCCATGTCAATGCAGTGGAGCCATTCAGCCCTGCGCCCAGTGGTCGGCTCTGTTTCCAGCTGTGGGTCAGCTGGGTTTGGCTCTGGGCTTTGGGCAAAACCTAAGTCTGCTGTGCTATTTTGTTCTGGGGTTCAGGTTGAAGAGGCAGCCTGGGAAGCTCTTTTAAATGGCAAATCTCAGTGCTTAAGAGTCAAGCCAAACTGCGCAAGCACATTGAAGTCTTGTGCTCATTTCACATCTGCTCATATTCTTGGCCAAATCATATCCCCTGGCCAAGCCCCATGTCAGTGTGATGAGCGAATGCACTCCTGCCCTGGGGCTGCTTGGGAGGAGAGGTGAGTGAATATCTGTGAACAATCATCCAACCATCAGACTGCCCAAAGCCCATCTGTAGGACTAGATATAATGCTTCCCACCTCACTGGGCTGCTGTGTGTGTTTATGTGTGTTTGACAGATGTGTCTATCCAGCAGGTGAAGTCAGTTTGTCCTGGTTCATTGTCCAAACACAGGGATGATTAATCAACTGGACCAACACACAAAGCTCTGGTTTCCTCACTCCCCCATGGCCCCACAGAGGCATCACCCACAGCAGTGCTTTGGGGGTGCTCCTCGGGGCTGAGCCCATCTGCCTGGCTCTCTTGCTCAAGTTCTCCCTCCCGACCAGCCTGCATGACCCTCTACCGGCAGAGATGGTTGATAGCCGAAGTGGCTTTTTGACTTTTTCTTTCTAGGAGTGATAGAAACCAGGGCAGAGGTTGCTTCCTTCTGGCACTTTATTTCCTCTCCTAAACTCACCCCAAGTACAATGCTTATCCAAAGCACATCTCTGATAATCTCATGTGAGTTTGGCACCAGAAGAGGATTCTTAGGGAATTTGTCATCATCCTGATAATGGAATATTCCACATCGAGTCCCTTAGAACGTGTCAGTTTAACTCAGAGTGGTTTGGGAATAGAGCTGCTTTTGAAATGGGCCAGCTCGTGATCAGCAGCCGCACCTATGAGCTACTGTAGCCTGGGAATATGTGAAATCTGGTTTGTGAGGATGGTTGCCTTGTTTAAGGGACAATGAATGGCTATAAAATTGTTGGTGAGCCAATTGTGAAGGATCTAAGAGCCTCGTGGTTGTTGACAATTATATGTGCAAAGAAATAGAAGCTTTGTTTTTGATGCTGCATTTCTTACATCAGAGCCCATAAGTTCCAATTCATCCCAACATGGAGGCACTGAAGTCTTTGTTTGAAGCTGTGGTTGGACAACAATTTTGGAAAATCTACAATCAGGAATAAACCCTGTCTGTTAAGTGCACTGTCACAGTGGAGATGCTGCTCCATTGGAGCACGGAGAGCTGGGCCTACTTGGCTCCACCAAAGAATGGAAGTTTAGGTGTCATAATGGTCACATGGCAAATAACAAGGTCTTTGTGCCTCAAAGACTCAAATCCTGGCTCCATTACAGGGTGGTTTGACTACAGTGAGGTTGTGGCTGGCAGACGCACTCATTCTACTAATATTTTCTTTCCTTTTTTTTTTTTTAAAGGTTTTATTTATTTGACAGAGAGAGCACAAGCAGAGGGAGAGAGAGGGAGAAGCAGGTTCCCCGCTGAGCAAGGAGCCTGATGCTGGGCTCCATCCCAGGACCTTGGGATCATGACTCGAGCTGAAGGCAGCCGCTTAACCGACTGAGCCACCCAGGCATCCCCTACTAATATTTTCTAAATATCTATGTACCAGGCCAGGCCCTCCTGGTCCCTGCCCTCGTGGAACACAAAGGCCAAGGGAGACAGATATTAACCAAAGAATCATAGAAATAGCAAAACAAGCAACGATGGGAAGAAAAGTATAATGGTGCCATGAGTGCATCTATCAGGGTCTTGATTTATTCCAAGGGCAGAGAAAATTTTCCCAAGAAAATGAAATTAGCTGATCCCTGGAGCATTCATGTATTGATTCATTCAGTGTGTGAGATTGGGCTCCATGGAAACCGACATGAAGACTCTATGTTGCCTGCAGAAGGTTTACTGTGGTGTGCTCCCAGGAGATCTCCATGTAGGACTTGCCCCAGAGAGAAACTGACCCATAACGTGGCTGCAAATAAGGCCCCAAGGACACTGACAGGTAGCTCTACAGTTGGGAAGGTCCTTCACAGTTGTCACAAATGAGGCCAGGGTCTCCATGTCCCATGTCAGCCAGTCATTGGCCATGGAATACCTCTGAGACAAGGAGAACACTGAAGGTAATTCCCAGTAAGAGATGCAGCCTTGAGCCACCAGCAGCCGACATTCCCAGCTGCTAGGGATGGTGCAACCACCCAGAAGAGGGAAGCTGGGTAGAGTACCGAAGTACCTTTACATTCAGCAAATCCTTACGGGGACCCTCCCGTGAGCTAGTGTCTCTTCTAAATGAATCAGCAGTGAACAAGAGAAAAAGTTCTCTGCCTTCATATCAAATGCCGATGGTTGTAAAATCTTACCCCATTCCACTCCTCTGCCATGAAAGCTACATCTGCATACCCAACGGCTATGTGATATGTACTCCAGGATGGGACAGGCACACACAGCAAATTTCGTATGTGCAAAGCAGAGTCTTCATCTTCCCTTTTCTGAAACTTACTCTTCCCACAGCCTTTCCCATCTCAGCTAAGGGAGAATTCATGCTTCCAGGTGGTCAGGCCAGAAAGCACCCACTTCCAGTTCTACCTATCTGTTCTACCCTCACACCAGATCTAGAATTTGACTCATTCCAGCCATTTTGTTCTCCTCGCTGCTTCTCAAGCATGACATTCCTAACATAGGTTCTTTGCATTTGTTCCCTCTAGAATGTTCTTTCCCCAGCCATCCAGATGGCTCCCTTCCTCATCCCCTTCAGCATATTTATAAAATTACTTTCTTAGTGAAGTCTCGCCTCTTTATCTAAAATTTTAAACCTCAGCACCCTAATCACATCATGTCCTCTTTTCCTGGTTGTTTTATTTAGTTATTTTATTTACTGCCCCTGCTTCCAGTTAAAATATAAGCTCCATTGATGGGAGAGTTTTTATTTGTTTTTACTGTTTTTGTCCTTATTCTGCTCCCTGTACCTAGGACATGAGCTGGTACAAAGTAGGTTTCAATAAATGTGAGTAAAAGGAATAATTTGATGGCCTAAATCTCCTCCCCTAGTCTCTCTATGGAGGAAACCAACGTATGTGGATTGGAACTCCATATTTCACATGAGCCAGAGGGATGTGCTTCCACCAGCCCCACCTGAGACTGACCTCACCTGTTGACAGCATCTCATCCCCATCAAGTGCTCAGACTCTTTTCCAGTCAAGCATGTGTCTGAGTCCTTCCTTCGGCTATTCAGTGTTTGACAGTTGTAGACTTGGGCTGCCCTAGTCGCTTTGGGATTGTGTCTTTGAAATGACTCCATGATTGGACCAGTTGGAGACCAGATTTTTTTTTTTTTTTAGTTAAATCACAAGCAGAACTTAAAGATACCTCCTAAACGCTTGTTACCATTCTGCTGTGCAGAAGGAGGAAGACAAAATGGGGAGGCTTGATCTCCAAGCATGCATCTGATCATTGGAAGGCTAAGCCTATGGTGGGTGGAGGCATAAGAAAAAGAAGACGTGTCACATGGTGGGGATAAGTTTCTCCTTCACAGTCTTCCCACAGGCTGATCTCAATCACAGAGAAGGCCAGCAGACCTTGAAAAGGAGAGCCTGCAATCCTGTGAGCCAGGTGGGACGCCTGCCAATTGTGGTGATGGGGCCACAGCGGAGCCCTGCTGCTCCTGCACCTCAGCTGTCTTCACCCTGAGTTTTATCCAGTGAATTAGAAAAACAGATGCATTTTCCACAGCAGGACCTATCACGTGAATTTTTAGTATCTTGCAACATGGACCATTTCCTCTAGTTAAATAATGAACTCATGAGCCTTCAGCTGAACTTAAATGGCTTGGTTTGCAGGCTTAGATATATGTCTAAGAATATTTATTTATGAGGTCCGGCCCGCTGGACTTGCCAAGAAATCCTCAGGGCTAGATTTGCAGGAGCCTCTCTGTCCCTGTCATCAGCAAGGTCATCAGTGGCCAGACTTCTGCCTCTCCTGTGCATAAACATGGGTCTCCAAACTTCTTATTTCCAGGGATTCTGTCATAATTACAGATTTTATTCTTAAAACATATGACATTAAATTTTCCCAATGTGTCTAACACCTTGAAACACAAAAGTGAAGTTAGATACAGAGGTAGCACTGAAGATGTTGAGGTAGCTACAGTCTCGGGCTTGCAGAGGGCAGAGAGGCAAGTCCGCTGGGGTTGGGGGGCAGCGAGGGCTCAGAGCAGAATTTACTGCTCAGGGGTGGGTCTGCCTCTCCCACTCATCATCCAGCCTGGAATATTTGCTCTAGTTCCCAGGAAGCAGTGCTACCAACCAGGCTTCCAAAGCCAGGGTAACACCCTGGCTGACCCACCAGCTCACCCTACCTTCCAGATGGGAAATCACATTCTGCCCAGGACTCCACACATTTGCTATTTCTGAAACTGGGGAAGATTGGGGAACTTTATGTTCTGATCTGGAGAAGGGTAAAATGTGGGATTCTATACCTGGAAGAAGAAGCTCCAGGTGAAACCCAAGATGGCCCCGGATAGGCTGAGGACACAAATGCTTCTGCGCTCCCCACAAAGATGGATCCAGACAGATAACTAGGGCGGGTCACGCTCCCACCTGGCCAAGACAGAGCTGGAGGAAGTGCCTGAGGCTCTTTTGTGAATAAAATCTCAGTGCACCAATCCCTAGATAGGCAATGTTCACTGGGTACCTACAGAGAGCCAGAGGGGTCTCCTCTTCTCAGAGATGATTCTCACCTCCTCCTCCCAAGAGAGACTTTTTGTCCACCAGGCTCCAGGATTTCATCAACAAGGAGAAATTCTTACCCTATCTCAGCCACCTGGGGGAGTTCCAGTGGATTCCATGACACGGTCCCTGCCCTCTGGGCATTTAGAATCTAGATTTCCAATGTGATGAAAAGCTCCCAGGCCCAATGTTCATCGTCTATAGACAGTACACAAACACGACCTTCTGGATCTTTATAACCTCTGTGGAGAGATGACCCTGAAAGTGCAGTTTGGCTTCTCTAAAAAGGGCAAGATAGTGAGGACACAAACAGTGTGATCTGCCTACAATAATACAGTGAATCACAGAGAAAACGGGAAAGGAAACATAATCCCTAGGCTTGCAGCCCATAAAACTGGTTTCCTTTTCTTGCTAAAAGAAGGGCATGAATTAAAACGAATGCACATAATACTATAAAGCCTTACTTCATGGAAAATATTGCTCTAGAAAAAAACATGAAGTGTTGTGTCTAGCACAGAACTTGCTAATTTTAAACACAATTATATAAGTGAAATAAGACCGATTTTATAAGTGGAGAAAAGGTTTTGTGCCCTTAGAGACCGATTAATTTTTATTTATCTGCATAGAAATATTTTCAACTTCCTACAAAATATCACATGCATAAACGAATACAATTCCTTGTGCTCGCTTCGGCAGCACATATACGAATACAATTCCTTTCCCAAATTGTTAACATTAACCTTCTAAAGGGCCCTCACAGATGTTAGCCATGAATGGAAGAGGGAAGAGATATAAACAAAATCATGAATGAAAAAAGGAAAACAACTATTTTTAAAAGGCCCACTTTAATAATAAGACTATTTTTTGCACAACTCCATGCAAATAAATTGAGGTTAACACAAAGTTTTGACCTTGGGAACTTTCTGACCCTGAGGATGTTGTGCATAGAAACATCCTCATCCGTTACAAGAGCACCCATGACTTTACTGTGAAACAATTTTTTTCTGGAGCGAATTCTAGTAGAACAAATATAATTTGTGTTCAACTTTCTAGACATCAAAATTAAAAATTTTTAACTTGTTTCCATTTTCATTTTACTGAGCCTATTTCCTTCAGAATTGATGCTCTTCATCTTTTTGGAACAGCTTATAATGAAGATCAGTATCTGAATCCTTGGTTAGTGTAATTTTAACAGGCATAGCTTCTGCCAACGTCAGTTTTTCTTTTGTGGTCATTACCCATTATTTCTACCCAGTCCAATGCTCCTGTCAAATTCTGAACATCTACACTTAGGTAGGAAGACTCATTTTTTTAATTGTTAAATTCAATTAGACAATATATTGTATACATCATTAGTTTCAGATGTAGATTTCAGTTATTCATCAGTTGCATATAACACCCAGTGTTCATCATATCATGTGCCCTCCTTAATGTCCATCACCCAGTTACCCCACCCCACACCCACCTCCCCTCTAGCAACCCTCAGTTTGTTTCCTATACTTAAGAGTCTCTCATGGTTTGTCTCCCTCTCTGATTTCTTCCATTCAGTTTTCCCTCCTTTCCCCTATGATCCTCTGTGCTGTTTCTCATATTCCACATATGGGTGAAACCATATGATAATTATCTTTCTCTGATTGACTTATTTCACTCAGCATAATACCTTTTAGTTCCATCCACGTCGATCAACACCAAGGAAATACAAACAATTATGAGAACATATTACAAGAAATTATATACCAACAAATTAGGCAATCTGGAAGAAATGGATGCATTCCTAGAAACATATAAACTACCAAAACTGAAACAGGAAGAAATAGAAAACCTGGACAGACCCATAACCAGCAAGGATATTGAAACAGTAATAAAAAATCTCCCAAAAACAAGAGTCCAGGGCTGGATAGCTTCCCAGGGGGAATTCTACAAGACATTTAAAGAAGAATCAATACCTATTCTTCCGAAGCTGTTTCAAAAAATAGAAATGGAAGGAAAACTTCCAAACTCATTCTATGAGGCCAGCATTACCTTGATTCCCCAAACCAGACAAAGACCCCATCAAAAAGGAGAATTACAGACCAGTATCCCTGATGAACATGGATGTCAAAATTCTCACCAAGATACTAGCCAAGAGGATCCAACAGTACACTAAAAAGATTATTCACCACAACCAGTGGGATTTATTCCTGGGCTGCAAGGGTGGTTCAACATCCACAAATCAATCAACGTGATACATCACATTAATAAAAGAAAGGACAAGAACCATATGATCCTCTCAATTGGTGCAGAAAAAGCATTTGACAAAGTACAAGATCCTTTCTTGATTAAAACTCTCTGAAGTGTAGGGATAGAGGGAACATACCTCAGTATCATAAAAGCCATATACAAAAAGCCCACAGTGAATATCATTCTCAATGGGGAAAAACTGAGAGCTTTTTCCCTAAGGTCAGGAACATGACAGGGATGTGCACTCTCACCACTTTTGTTCAACATAGTACCTGAAGTCCTAACCTCAGCAATCAGACAACAAAAAGAAGTAAAAGGCATTCAAACTGGCAAAGAAGAAGTCAAACTCTCACTCTTCACAGATGACATGATATTCTATGTGGAAAACCCAAAAGCTTCCACCTCAAAATTGCTAGAACCCATACAGGAATTCAGCAGAGTGGCAGGATATAAAATCAATGCACAGAAATCAGTTGCATTTCTGTACACTAACAATGAGACAGAAGAAAGAGAAATTAAGGAATCTGTCCCATTTACAATTGCACCAAAAACTCCATAAGATAGCTAGGAATAAACCTAACCCAAGAGGTAAAGGGTCTGTACTCTAAAAACTATAGAACACTTATGAAAGATATTGAGGAAGACACAAAGAAATGGAAAAACATTCCATGCTCATGGATTGGAAGAACAAATATTGTTAAAATGTCTATGCTACCCAGAGCAATCTACACATTGAATGCAATCCTTATTAAAACACCATTGACATTCTTCACAGAGACATGAAAGAACCCCACCCCTCCCAATTGTATCCTGATCAAGTTGTTCAAAACCATGGTTTAAAAATATTCAGAAGCAGGGCACCTGGGTGGCTCAGTTGTTAAGCGTCTGCCTTCGGCTCAGGTCATGATCCCAGGGTCCTGAGACCAAGCTCCGCATCGGGTTCCCTGCTTCTCCCTCTCCCGCTCCCCTGCTTGTGTTCCCTCTCTCGCTGTCTCTCTCTCTCTGTCAAATAAATAATCTCTCATGGTTCGTCTCTCCCTCCGATTTCCCATGAACCATGAGAGACTATGGACTCTGAGAAACAAACTGAGGGTTTTAGAGGGGAGGGGGGCAGGGGGTTGGGTTAGCCTGGTGATGGTATTAAGGAGGGCATGTACTGCATGGAGCACTGGGTGTTATACGAAAACAATGAATTGTGGATCACCACATCAAAAACTAATGATGTCTTGTATAGTGACTAATATAACATAATAAAATTAAATTAAATTAAAATAAATAAATAAATAAATAAAATCTTTAAAAAAAATGTTCAGAAGCAGCCAGCTTTTCTTGGCAGCCACAATTATTTTATTTTTCTCCACTCTTCCAGGATCCCAATTAAAATGTACCCAACATAAATAAACAGCACACTTGACCCAATAGTATTCATAATTGTGTTTTAAATAAATAACAATGCACCTTGGAAACATAGGAAGGTAAGTGTCCCCTGAAGGTGTGCACTGCGGTGTGTGTGTGTTGGGGGGGGTGGTTCTTGAGAGAATCAACAGTGAAAAACTAGGGAAGAGACAGGAACCATCCCGCTTCCATGCTGATTCTTGCATTCTAGTGAGAAACAACAGAGAAATAGCTTTAGTCCTTACTTTTTAATAGTCAAAAGTGCTGCATATGAACGTCTTTGAGTTTCATCAACAGTGTGAATTGAAGTTGTGTGTCTTGAGTATCAGGTGACATATGGGGCTGTCACAACTTTCTACCATGGGCTGCATTGGCCAAGAGCGTGCCAGCCAGGGTGCACCCTGGAAGCATGTCTAAAGCAAGGATACATGGGAGGGGGGTGTCCAATAGCCCAGACTCCCTCTCCAAGGTGATTTGGGTGCAGTTCCCCAGAGGGACTGAGCCTCAACTGCCCACCATGGGCACATGCTCATTAGTGAGCCTTGCCATTGCTTCCTTCTCTTCCCAGGGCCCAGGGCAGGTTCTCAAGTCCACCCATTGCATTCCTTCCTTACTCTGCTGGACTTCCTGGGCCAGGCCAGTGAATGGACATGAAGGACTTTGCTAAGGCAGGCATTTCTCTTGCAGATCCTTCCTGACTACTGGCCTGCTCGCCCTGCCCACCTGTTGCCATGGTTATTGCAAAGGATCACCTGCTAGACCAGGGGAGGGGTGTCGTGATGTTGTAAGCTTTTTTTTTTTTTGACATCTTTGGCCTGAGGAGCTACCCACTTATTGCTGCCCTTGAGTGACCTCAAGCAAGATGCAAACCTTCTGTGTGACACAAAAGCTGTCACACAGCTCCCAGGGCTTTGCTCCCTGGTTTGCTCCCAGGGCTCCCTTACACCTTCATTAGAACTTGCAAGGATTTCCCTTTAGTGTCATAGAGGTCTTTAGCAGTGAGTCATCAGCGATCTGAATCCTCTGACCTCCTACTGCCTTTGGGGCGCTTCCTCCCACATGTCCCTGGAACACCGTTATTGACCCTGAACCCGGAGCTGCTCAGACCGCCGCGGGCAGCTCTTCCCAGCTTGGTGCTGTCCTGCACGGACATCATATCTCCAGTGGTAGAGACCAGCACCTGTTTGCAGCATCCAGAAATTAAAGACCTTTTCCTGGGCGCCTGGGTGGCTCAGTTGGTTAGGCAACTGCCTTCGGCTCAGGTCATGATCCTGGAATCCCTGGATCGAGTCCCATATCGGGCTCCCTGCTCAGCAGGGAGTCTGCTTCTCCCTCTAACCCTCCTCCCTCTCATGCTCTTTGTCTCTCATTCTCTCTCTCGCAAATAAATAAAAAAACTTAAAAAAAAAATTTAAAGACCTTTTCCCTATACCTTATGTTTTCTAATACCACTTGGCAAACACCCACATAGTAGCATTTCAGTCTAAACACTCTTTAATTCTTAATAATTGATTGTAAATCCCATCATCCACAAAATGTACTCCTTCTCCTTTCACTTACAGGATTACCCTCACATGAGCTACTCATCACAGGGGTCCAAGAAAGTGTTTTCAAGGATCTGCATATTCTAATTTTTTTTAATTTGAAGATTTTGCTTTTATGACTTTGATAGGTTAAAAGAATATATGGTTGCAAAGTTTTGCAGCCTCTCCCATTAAGAGGTAATTCTATTTCTCCACACCCTTAGTCTAAGCTTCATGATGCCACGTGTTTTGGCCCGTAGGTCACCAGCAAATATGACGCAAGCAGAAGCTTGAAAAGTGCTTGTCCATTAGGGTTTGTCTTCTCTTGCTGCCTTTGGAACCCACAGCCACGCGAAGAAGATGGTGCTGGCCAGCTAGTTGTTGGCCATGTGGGGCTCACGTGTCACCCCCAACCGAGTGCCCAACATGTGAGTGAGGCCATCTAGGGCCCAGTGATGCTCAGCTGATCTTCCAACTGACTGCAGCTGCATGACAAAGCCAAGGCAAGACCAGTAGAAGAACCACTCGCCTGACCTCAGGTCAAATGATCAGTCCACAGAATTATGAGCTATAAATAAGTGCTGTTTTGGGGGGTAATTGTTACTCAGTTAAAACCTGACTCAGTGACAATATAATGAAATTAACGTATACACATATCCTGGAACGTGAGTAAAGGACAGCATTCTGCTACTGTCATGTGATTGCCATACCCACTTTTGGATTATTATTTACAATCTTACTAGTTGTATTTAATTTATTTATAAACTCATGAGAAAAGAACAGTGTAAATAATTATTCATTCCACGTGAAGGCGAATGAGATTCTGGCCCTTTGTACAAATGGGAAAAGGGGAGAAATGAGGGAATGGGGAGATTTGGCAGAGAACGGAATCATAACCAGGCATGACCCCCTTTCAACGAATCGTAAATCCATCATATTGATATAATTCTGTCAATGTGCTTTTATAGTGGAATTTGAGTTGTAAACATTAGGAATTTGGACCCATACTTACCTTTTTTTGTATATTCATATGCTTAAATAACATGATGATAAATGTATATTTAAATAACATTAAAATATAGATAATTTAATTCTTCCTGGAAATCGGCAGGCATTTTTCCTTTATTTTTTATTTTATTATTATTATTTTTTATTTTATTATGTTATGTTAGTCACCATACAATACATCATTAGTTTTTGATGTGATCCACGATCCATTGTTTTCATATAACACCCAGTGCTCCATGCAGTATGTGCCCTCCTTAATACCCATCACCGGGCTAACCAATTCCCCCTCCCCCCTCCCCTCTAAAACCCTGTTTGTCTCTCAGAGTCCATAGTCTCTCATGGTTCATCTCTCTCTCCAATTCCCCCCCCCTCATTTTTCCCTTCCTTCTCCTAATATCCTCCATGTTATTCCTTATGTTCCACAAATAAGTGAAACCATATGATAATTGACTTTCTCTGCTTGACTTATTTCACTTAGCAT
>NC_138371.1:3205927-3240781 GCF_054177405.1 Leptonychotes weddellii
GCAACTGTAGAAAGAGAAATTAGAGAAATGATTCCATTTACAATAGCACCAAAAACCATAAGATACCTCGGAATAAACCTAACCAAAGAGGTAAAGGATCTATACTCTAGGAACTACGAAACACTCATGAAAGAAATTGAAGAAGACAAATAAAGATGGAAAAACATTCCATGCTCATGGATCAGAAGAATAAACATTGTTAAAATGTCTATGCTACCCAGAGCAATCTATACCTTCAACGCCATCCCAATCAAAATTCCAATGACATTTTTCAAAGTGCTGGAACAAACAATCCTCAAATTGGTATGGAATCAGAAAAGACCCCGAATCGCCAAGGAGATGTTGAAAAAGAAAGGCATGTTTTCCTTTAAAAGCAGTTCATACACCAGTCAAGATTGAGGAACGCTGCTCTTGTGTGAAACGAAGCCCTTCCCGGGTGGGGCTGTGACATGGGCTCAGGCAGCTGGGTCTCGCGTTTATGTTGGGTCTCTCCTGTTTCCCCACAGCCTGTAAAGCCAGAGATGCAAGATCTGTTGTGGACACCTAATCAGTATTAGCTGCTCATGAATGGAACTAGGCTTTCAGGAGGACCAGGTCTCCAGCGTCTTCAGCTGAAATGGTCCTCACAAATCTGTTCCATTCAGTGCACTGTCAAAAGCTGGAGTTTCTTGTGTGTGTACTCTGGCCCCTGAAGTCCCCTCCTCCCAGGCTCCCATGATGCACCGGGCCCCTTGGCCTTCCCTGGAGTGCTTGCCACTGCCCTGGCTAGTCCGCCAGGCATCCGGCAGGCCTCTTCCTCGGCAGTCGGCCTGTTGTCCGAGTCTCTGAAGTAGCTCCGCACAGGTTCTGCTTTCTCTGGAGGATAGGGTGTCCCCTCTGACCATGCCAGGCACATTCTGTGCTCCTTCCCCATCCTAGGCCCTTGGCTCTGATAGTCCGTGTCTTCCGACGATTTGCTCAGCTGGCTCTCCCCACTGAGTCCTGGCCTCTTCTCTTTCCCTGGGCCTTTTCTCCTCTCAGACCTGCTATTGCTCACAACCTGGGCATGGGGCCATGCAGCTTTTTGTGCAAATTTTACATCTCACTTTATGCCACTGTTTTTAATTTTTTTTTAAGATTATTTATTTATTTATTTGAGAGAGAGAGAATGAGAGAGAGAGCACACGAGAGGGGGGAGGGTCAGAGGGAGAAGCAGACTCCCCGCCGAGCAGGGAGCCCGATGCAGGACTCGATCCAGGGACTCCAGGATCATGACCTGAGCCGAAGGCAGTCGCTTAACCAACTGAGCCACCGGGGCTCCCTGTGCCACTGTTTTTAACACATGCTTCAGATTTCCCAGTGTGAGGGCCCCAAAGCAATGGATACAAAACCAATGAAATCTGGGTCTCCCCAAATTCACCGTTGCTCAAAAAAGTCCAGCCCACCTCTCCTCCCTGTCCAGTCTAACATCCAACTCAGGACTGGGCGTGGCCTCTCCTTCTTCCAGAGCATCTTGCCCCCTCTAGCTCTACTTAGGAACCAGCCCATCAGAGGCAGAGTGACCATAGGTTTATTATATAAATCAGAACACTTCAGGTGTGAAAGGGAATGCTGTAATAATTATGCTGTCACAATAGGCATAATGAAGACATAAGGTCCCCCTATAGATAGTCACTGCCCTGGCCTACAAGTGGGGAGGGAGATCTCAGCTCCTTTTTTAAAATTGAGTTAAAATTTATACACAGTGAAATGCAAATAAGTGTATAACTCAACAACTTTTGACAAATGTATATGCATCTGTGTAAACAACACTCCATCCGGTCATAGACTTTCTCCATCCCCCAGAAAGTTCCTTCATGCCCCTTCTGATCAATCTCATGGCAAACACAGCTCCGAGTCCTTTCAGCCTAGCATTGTTTTGCCTGTTTCTGAGATATTCAAAATTTTCTAAATCTTCTATTTTCATTGACTTTGAATTCAATTCTGTTGTGATTACAGAACAGACTATAAAATTGCAGTCTTGAAATTTATTTGACTTATAGCGCCCTCTTGGTAAAAATTCCACATGTGCTCAAAAGCAGTGTAATTCTGCAGTTTTCAGATGAAGCATGCTGTGAATGCCAATTGATTTAGGTGGTTTGCTAGTGTTTTTCTTTTTTTTTCCCCAAATAATCTACATCCTTACTGATATTATGCCTTTTTTCCCCATCTTGTCCAAGTTTGCGCATAGGAAGAGCAGCTGTTCTGAAGTTCCAGGTCCCCGAGTGAGTCAACCAATAAAATTTCCATTCCCTGTGCTTATGTGTGTTTCCTTCAGGCCGTAGAATCATGCCAGGTGTTAGTCATGTCTCTTTTGGGGGATGTATACAAAACACGACCAGCATTCAAAACCCCCAGGTTCTGGGCCATTTGCTTGCATAGACAGTCCTGTGAAATGAGCTTTGATTCCCAAATCCTGCCATTCACTCGTCCTCTGCTCTGGCGATCTTTCCAGGGAGGGATTCGCACAAGGATCCAGAGCCAAGTGGGAAACAACACTGGTCATTAGTGTTGAGCAAGTGCCTGAAAACCTTCTTCCCTACCCCACCCCCCCGCCAAGACACAGGGCTTCTCTGATTGACACTGAGTTGGAGGATGGGCTTTGAGTGAGGAACCCCATGGGGAGCTTACACCACACCTCACACCCCTGTTCCTCTGGAGCAGACTTGAAATCCACTTGACCAACCAGTGGTGGAACTGAGCTGAAGACCCTGTTATGGGCTGGTGTGCTTAATTCACAAGTCAGGAAGCCTTGGGAAGTCCAGAAAAAGAGCAAGATGAGGGGGGTTGACCCACACACCACTGACCCATCTGTGACAGTCACCTCAGGCTGCTACAGCAAAATACCATAGATGAGGCAGCTTAAACAACAGAAATTTATTTCTCAGTTTTGGAAGCTAGAAAGTCCAAGATTAATGTGCAGACCAATTTGGTTCCTGGTAGGAACCCTCTTCTTGGCTTGTAGATGGATGCCTTCTCACTGTGTCCTCACTTGGCGGGGAGGGGGGGTCTCTTCTCGCTTGGCATCCACTGGGCCTGACCCTAGTGATCCCGTGGGCTCCAGCTATGTCCCTGGGCTTCCCAAGGGACGAACCCCATCATCATATTATACCAGCTCTGCTCCCACCTGGGCGCCAACTTTGCCACTGCCCTCAGAACCTTCTGAAGTGAGTCAAGACAAGATAGTAATTAATTCTGTGTCCAAATGATGCCCCAAGGCAAAAATGTACCCTATGCCCTTTCTTTGCCACATCATCCTACATACATAAGGCCACACCATATTGGTACCCCCCAGTGCCATCTGTGATGAAATATTTTCCATTGACACAAAGGCATCAAAACTTCAGGTCATTTATCAGCAAACCACAGGGACTTTTCCTATAAATCAACTGATAACTATTGAGGAGGGAGACTGGTCTAGGAAACAAACATAAAATAATTATTTTGGGTGTGAAATCTATAATTCTGAAGACAGAGAAGAAATTGAACCCCAAGGCCGTGGGTCCAGGTCACAGTGTCACTGCTCAGCTGCTTCCTCCACTTCAGAGCTGCTTGCACAACCAGCCCCAGGGCCCACAGTGGAGTCTGAAATCCCGAGCACCACCTGGCTCTTAGCTTATGTGCAGGAGGGAGACGTCGGGGAAGACGCTCATTCTATTATCTCTGTGCAAGCATGGATGTGGTCTGGAAGACGTGTAGGGGATGGACAGACGGACAGGACAGCCCGTTCTGGTCTGCCCCAGGGGAGGCACCGCCTGACTAAGACGTTTGTTAATCCTGGATGGCCAGCCCACATGATCCCGAGGGAATCCAGCTCCTGCAAGTAGGTCAACGTTGGGAGAAATGGCAAAAATTTGCAAACAATCAGATTCCAGCCACTGAGTACATGGTGTCGGTTGGCTGTGTGAAGAAACTGGCTTTCCTGCACCAGCAGCCTTCAAGGAGAAAGCTGTTCTCGTGAATCCCTGAAATGAGAGATATTTAAAACCTCGCTTTCATTACCCCAGCAGTGCTGGCTCCAGTCACCCTATGATTCCCAGCAGCTTGATCAATGTTGTATTCTGGCCATACTTACATCCTTGAATAGCCAGAGTCTAATGCTGCAAGGCTACTTTCTTAAAGATAAGATAACAAGGTTTGTACGTTCTCTTTACTTATCATGGAGTGACGTCCATGAGGAATCACTCGGCATTAAAACCCACATCCAAATGCTGCCACAAAAAACGGAGAAATACTTCCTGGAACTGAATGTATCCACTGAGTGGGTTTCAAATTACGACAAAAGTAATGCACGTTCCTTGGAAACTTTTTAAACAGAATACAGAATGAAAATGGAACCCTCCCCAACACCCCCAGTCTCCTGAGGTAACCATTCCCAATGGTTTTGAATGTTCCATGCTAGCTCTGCTTGTGCGATATGCAAATTCTCACACACACAGACAGGAAAACCAGATGTCTGATGAGGAAATTTGTCTTTCAAGATTTCCAATGAAAGAGTCTGGGACTTAATCCCACATGTGGTGGGAAGTCCATATTCCTCCCAGTCTGGGAATCTGCCAAGGAGGGAATGAGACCATTTCTCCTGGGCCCCTCTGCTGTTTAGCTCAGTTTTTACCCAAATAATTCAGGGAATGATTGTTTTGTTACCCCAAATACACTAATTGTTTTCTTAATCCTCAGGTACAAAGGGTTGAGTCAATTCCACTCTTTAGTTCATGGAACATTAGGAGTAGTCCATGCTAGGCCCTCATCTGTTTATCTATCCATCTATCTATCTATCTACCCATTCATCCACCCACCATCTGTCCACCCACCTGTCCACCCACCTGTCTACCCACCTGTCCACTCACCAGTCCACCCACCCACCCGTCTGTCCACTCATTCCTGTTTCTCACTAAACATGTCTCCTATTCCCCTTCCTTGTTAGTCAAGCCCTCCTGTTGTTTTCTCCACACCACCTGTTGTTTGCATGTATTGTTAAAACACACATACCTTCCATTATACGCATGCACTTTTAACTTATGTAAATGGTATTGTCTTAAATATTTCACAGCTCTGCCCCCATTGTTTTCGTCACTCTCTCCACCTGTCCTAGGCACCTGCAGGATTCACAGGCCTGGTAATTCATGGACAACTGAGGAATTTTACATGTCCCATTGCTTAACCTCCTGTCTCCTAAAGACTTTAACATTTTCTGTTTTCTCTGTCCCCTCAAACGCTCCTCCCATGTCTCCCATGTACGCTCCTACACACTGTATATGCTATCATATCTACTCAGGCTCATTTATGCTCCACAAAACAATGGCCCCACCTGGGTCCCTCTTGATCTTGGTGGGGAAATGGTGGTGGGGGACAGAGGAGCCCCGTTCCTTTGCCCCCTCTCCCTCCCCAACTCTGACTCCCCTTCCCCTCGTCCAGGCTGTGTACCCTCTCCTGCAGTGAATTGTAATCATCTGTTTTGTTTTATTAGCAAGCTTTTGGTGATATTTTGGGGAGATCAACAAAATGGAAATTTCGATCATTAAGCTCTATGTTCATTGTAATCTCACTTGCAAAGTAGCTGTGTGATCTTCAGCAAATGCATCAGCCCTCCTTAGCCACATTCACTTTCCACAGAAAAAGAGAACAATACTGTTTCATAGGATCCCTGAAAAGAAAACCAGCATAGTACAGAAACACTGCGTCCGTGTCTAGCTTCTCATGACTCTTTGGAAGTGGCTCACATTTCAATGCAGAAACCTCTTGGTTTTCAGCCTGAGTTGGAAGTTAAGGTTATTTGGGGAGGCTGGTTTTTTGTGTTGTTTTCTATTCTAACTGTAAGTAGGGTTATAGAAGTGGGTCAAGCGTGTGCCTCTTGACGACGGGATTTTATTTGTCAAATGGATTTCAGAGAGAGCGAATATTGGATTTGTAGTCATTTTTGCTGGGCATGCTCAAGTCCAACTCAAGACTTTGTTCAGTTTGGAGTATGGCTTATTCTTCTCGTGACAGGGAAGTTTTCTAGGCCAAATTTTAGTGTGCTATTCAAATGCTGAAGAGTTGCTAAATACAACTGTTGATCTTCAACTGCACTTTTAGTTTCAGAATTGGGACTACAGTGTTTTCATTAGCAAACACATCTCCGGAAGGAATGTGACAGGCAAAATATTTCTACCGATCGCTTTCAACAGCACCTTAAATGGAGCTTCTGTTCGCTGTTTCCCCAAAGGCACCGATCAGAAGCTGAGGATAACATGAGAATGACGAGAGCCCCAGAGCCTGACCAGGAGCTGAGCCACCTTATGCGAACAAACAAGAACATCTAAAGTTATTGCTGCCAGTCTTAGCCAATACTCATTTTCAGCTTATGTAAACTGGCTCATATAAAATTTATATAAAATAATAAATAAGAATTTATCAGATGACTGGAAAGGGTGATAGATACAAAAGAGAAAACTTTTTGGAGATAATTATCTGGAATTATGACTTTTCATCCTCCACCCATGGGAGAGATGGTGCATCTTCATCCTCCTTCACCTGCAGTCAAATGAGGCATCTTTGTCCAGCCTCTGGAGTATGAGGGATGCTGAGACTGGTGGTATGCGGTTTATGCAGGACAAATCTGAAGACAGGAGGCTGTGACCTGGCGGTGGAGCTCAGAGTCAGCACTGACTGCATACAGTGCACACTTTGGGGATGTGAGGCCAATGATGCATGCATGTTTCTTCTGATACTTTAGAGGGAAGCCTCCTTCTCACTTCTGTCTTCCATGCTCTGGCCCTGGAAGACCTCAGTGACTCTGGGGGTCAGAATAGAAATGCAAAGAGGAGAAATGAAAAATAAGTGCATCCAAACTCGTCCCTGCATAGTGGGTGTCCAAGCCTTAGGTCTGTCAGAGAGAAAGAAAGATGTTTTAAATTAGACAGGAGTTTGAAGGTTTGCTATCACTCTGCACTTACCTTCTCAAAGCCTGGAAAAAGAGGCTATCTCTTCCTTATCTCTAATGATTTGAAAAGCAATGAAGGTTTACCCAACATTTCATACAGAGGTAGAAAGAAAGATTCAAGATACCAGGTTGTCAGGGTTCTCAGAATTGGGAATAAAACTAGATTTGGTTTTCACTCTGTTGAATCCAACCTTCTCAATACCCTGGTTTGCAAAGTTCATAGAAAGAAAACACGAAAAATCTTTGCCTCACACACCCAGTCTAATCCTTTTGTTTTCTTTCACCTTATATTTTTGGTTGGGATGAAATTCTGAAGCCTTGTATCCCTGCAGAGTTTAAGCATATGTCTGTGGGTGATCTAGCAAATAAAATGTTTCTTACACTCATTGGACACATTGAGCAAGCTCTGGCTACTTTTTAGGGCAGGAGATAGGACCTTGGGCACGTTCGAATGAGGGAGATAGAACTGGGGTGACTGCATCAAGCAGGGTCTTTGACTGACTGTCCTTTGTGTGAAGAAGGGACTAGAAAAACTCTGCTCACTGGAGAGATGGCCAGGAAGACTTTCATTTGGTCAGAGAAAAGCTGCCACTCTGAGAAGTCTTCTCAAGTCATGACCTCACATACGACAAGTCAGAGGTTGAGTGTCCTGTGTCATATGAGGATCTCGAGCCTAGGAAGGAACAGTGTGATAGGTCTGGGTCCAGTGCATCCTCTAAGAACCTAAAGCCAACAGCAACTGGTACCAGAGGAACAATGCCCCGCTGAGGGTATGGGGACCTCGCAGAGATGAAGCCACGCTCACTGACAATAAAAAATACAAAGTACATAGGGAAACTCACCACCGTGAGGAAAGATCAGCATATGCAATGAATGGTAGGATTTTTACTCCAAAAAAATAAGTTTAGAAGAGATTAAGAAAATATAACCTTGGAGTAAAGGAATATTTCTTAGAGAAAGCTCAACACTCCCCAAGCATACACACAACACGCAGAGAAAGAAAGATCAATTTGAACTAATTTCTGTGCAACAGAAGTCATGCCCAAGTTGATAGTCTCTGGCGAGGACTGAGGAGTTGGTCTGGGTATCAGGGTTCTATAAAGGAACCCTTCTATCCTAAACAAACCATCCGATGGACAGCAAGACAAACACCCTAACAGAAATACGGACGGAGGACATGAGTAGTCACTGAGAGCATAACAGACCCAAGTGGCTAGTAACCTCGAAGAGACGCTCCGTCTCCCCAGTTGGAGAAAATCCAAAGTAATGTTAATTAAAACAAAATGAGGCACTCCTCATTTCTTCAAATGGGCAAATTTTAAGAGGTACTACAAAATAAAGCTACCAAACAAAACCAGTTTTGCAAAAATGTGCAATGCGTTTTCCAACATCACCAGACACACAAATGCTGTATCAGGCCCCAGGTGTCACCATGCCGAAATCACAGCCCCCTCTGCCACTTGTCCCAATCCCCACCTGCCCCCACCCTCACCGGGGCTCTTGGCTGTTCTCTTTCTTCAGATCATGACTGGTGATCTTCTGGGTCACGTGGTCGCCTGTCGAAGGGTCGCCAGTGGGTCCATTTAAAGAAGTGTCTACGGTGGCTATTTCAGACCATAGGACAATTTATTTATTTATTTTAAGATTTTATTTATTTATTTGACAGAGAGAGAGAGAAAGAGAGAGAGGGAACACAAGCAGGGGGAGTGGCAGGCAGAGGGAGAGGGAGAAGCAGGCTCCCCGCAGAGCAGGGAGTCCGATGCGGGACTCGATCCCGGGACTCCGGGATCATGACCTGAGCTGAAGGCAGTCTCTCAACCAACTGAGCCACCCAGGCCCCCCCATAGGACAATGTAGTGGGGGCAGGTAACCCACTGAGAAAACCTTAAATTGAGCACGGAAGCCACGGGTTGTCCTCGGCCTGGCCGCCCTTCCTCGGGGGCTACTGCAGGTATCACAGAAAGGCCAGACTTCACGGGCCTCCTTGCCCACCCTTGGCTGCAGAGGAAGAGCCTTGGGGGATGGTCCACCCATGTCCCCTCGCCTGGCCTGTGGCAGAGGGAAGAGACTTTCTCAGCGTCCTGGTCTAAACCTCCTTCTTCCCTGCCCTGCCAAACCCTCCCTTCCCTCCGGACACATCATCCACCAGCGTTTAGTCTTTTGGGAGATCTCTTGCATCCCTCGGACGAGCTACAGAGGCTCTGAAGGGAAATGCTGTGGTTAAATCGTTGGGCAGAAGTTACATTTTGCATTTCCTGATTCTTCCTCATGACTTCTCATGTGATGTTGGCTGAGTCTTTATTCTTTGTCTGATCCAAGTTTCTGTGCTAAGCTATGTAGGGCAGATCTCAATTAAAAATGAGTAGTTGCATGGTATGTCTTTTCCCAGTTTCCAAAGAACCTAAGGGTGGCCCACCAGGGGGGCGTGGGAAAATAGTGAAGAAGCATCTGCTCCGGGTCTCTGTCCACAGCCTCCCTGGGACACCCAGGTCCTCCCTACCCCAACACTTCGTCCTCACTTGGGTTGTTTGCAAAGAAGTTTTTTTAAATTTAATTTAATTTATTTATTTGAAAAAGACAGAGAGGGAGAGAGCACATGAGGCAGGAGGGGCAGAGGGAGGGGGAGAAGCAGACTCCCCGCTGAGCAGGGAGCCTGACACGGGGCTCGATCCCAGGACCCCGGTATCATGACCTGAGCCGAAGGCAGACGTTTCACCGACTGAGCCACCCAGGCAGCTCCCGCAAAGAAATCTTATAGAAGAAAGTGTATAAAGGAGGATCTAAGACTCACCCGTAATTCAAAACAAAGGAAAGCATTTTAAGAGTGTTGGGGCATCTCTGGTTCTCTCTGCATCTCACACCTGAACTTTGGTAGACCACTTTTTTTCATGACCATCATATTATAATTTTCCCGACATCAAGTCATCTTCAGAAGTTTGATCTTTCACAAAGGCTTGTGCACTTGTGTTTTAGCCACCCTTTGTGATTGGAAAGATAATTCTTTATTTTTCACTGTTGTAAATAATGCCACCAAGGGCATTTTTGTACTCACTCCAGATATAGACTGAGGAGGCCAAAGTTTAGACACGTGTATTTGTCTTTTGAAAGATGCAGTCGCTCTGCCTTCAAGAATGGGCAGCCCGGCGTTCATCCCCCCGGCTGGGTGCGAGACCAGCACCTCCCGGGTTCCTCAAAGTCCTCTCCAGCCTGGGCATCACTGGCCCATAGCCACGGCCTGTCCGTCACAGCTTCAGCCCCCACCTCCGGCTTTGGCTGCTGGCCTCGGCCCCGTGGTGGCCCCATCGGGACCGCAGAGCTAGGCCCCGCCGCTCCTCCCTTGGGTCCTCGCCAGCGCTTGACCCAGTGCCTCCTGACAGCCTTGGCAGCCCGAGCTGGCCATTTCCCGGTCTGCTCTTTATCGGACTGATTCCCAGCATGCACCTCCCTCTGTCCCCCAGCGTGGAGCCCTTGTCCCTCCCTGTCCTCCCAGCCCACATGTGCAGGGAATTGATGAGTCCCTGTAGAAGTTTGGAGGATCTTTGAGAGCTGTGTCCCCAGAGCACCCCTCCCTGCTGATAATCAGGCCTCACTCTCTGATCCCATAAGGAGTCCCGGGCCTCCCGAAAGCCACTCCGGGGGAAGACTGGGGGGCTAGGACTGGCCACTTACACTGGCTTCCTGCTGAAGCCGTCTCTGCCCGTCTCCAAAATGGCCCCAGGAGCCCGCATTCTGCATTGGCAGGTGGACATCCTCTCCTTTGTCCTCCTCTGTTCGCTAGGACCCCCTCCCCGGCCTTTTAAGGTTTCTTGCCTTCTTAAACAGGTCACTGAAAACTACCTGTGAATTTAAATAAGGCATTATTAAATGTAAGCTTTTTCTCAAAAACAACTAAAGCTTTTGAGCAGGGCATCCTAAGAGATCTCCTGCTATTATCCGGCATTTCCTTTAAAAAAATATCCTCTTGTACTGAGGTCAAGCCCCGGGGGCCTGGCCCATGCTTCTGTCTCCAGCTGCAGAGACCCTCCACGCCCCTCTGTGTCAGTTCTTGTCTTAGAGAGTGTGTCCTCACTGCGTTTTCCAAGGTCGCCGTGAACTTCTGCACTCCCAGGGTCCAGTGACTGGGAGAATCCCGTGACAAATGCCCACTGATGCCCAGAATGGGGGCAGGTGGTCCCCCAGAGAAATCATTTACAATTTCCTTTGCCCCAGAGCCCAGAATTGGGTGCACTCTCTCCCTGGTGAACATGATGTCAGGGCTGTCTGATTCATCTGGGCTGAGGGGCCGAGCCTCCGACAGGCCACTGCCGGCTGGCAGAGCTGGCCTCACCCCAGGGCTGTTGGAGGGGCAAGCTCTTCCCCAGGCTAGCTTCAGTAATGTGTCAGGAGCACTTTCCTCCCCAGCCTTCGGTTACGACTCTATAATCTTTCACTGGACTTTCCAAAAGTCTAGATTTCTAGATTTCAGGTTCTTCTTTCCATCGACGTTGACTTAGATGGATGCTTCTGGAGATGTTGGTTTCGACACAGGAGATGCTGAATACGCGCTCTACCCAGTGGGGTGCTGATAAATGTTTACTACCCAGCTCTCCAGGAAAAGCAAAAAACAACAGCTCCCGATATGTAGTGCTTGCCGATGCTGTAAACACTGTCAGCATGACCAATTTTAAGCTACCAACATGATGATCACTAACACTGATGTGAGAAGAGATACA
Source organism: Leptonychotes weddellii (assembly GCF_054177405.1). Lineage (NCBI taxonomy): Eukaryota > Metazoa > Chordata > Mammalia > Carnivora > Phocidae > Leptonychotes > Leptonychotes weddellii. The sequence goes on from NC_138371.1 coordinate 3,217,583, forward strand.
CCGCATCACACCATCAGATAGCATGGGACCACTCAGAGTTCATACACAGATAACGGATGATGGTAAACTGTGATAAATTAACGAAGAAGTGGTAAGTTTTGGGAATTAATTAGCTTTGTCGATAATAACTTATTTAGTTGTAAATGTACATGATTTCATTTATGCTAATGGCCGTGTTTAACAGCTGCCTTGTAAAATTCCTGAGTTTTAACGCTCAGCCTCGGGAGGCTGTCTGGAGCGGCTACAACAAGCCACTGCATCATCTCTGTAGACAAGACATGCCGTCCATCTGTGTAGACCAGCAGAGAGAACCCAGATTTCTAAGGATTACAGACACACCATCCTGCACAACACAGGTCTCTGGAGGGGGAGAGTAAAGCGCTCCAGATGATGCCAAGTCAAGCAGGAAGGGACTCTATGAGGACAGCAGAGCAGTAACATAAAAGCACATTCTTTCATTCCTTAGGGAATGGTCCGGTGCTGTTCGGCCCACGTAGTCAGCCACGGAGGGTTGGAGGAAGGAGAGAAAGTCAGAGCTACTCTGAGGCTAGCAACCCAAGGTTCTAATCCTGGCCCTGCTGCTTGATGGTGGAGTGACCATGGGCAATTCACTGACTGTCTGATCTGAAGCCGTCTCTGCCCGTCTCCAAAATGGCCCCAGGAGCCCGCATTCTGCATTGGCAGGTGGACATCCTCTCCTTTGCCCTCCTCTGCAAACGGGCCTGTAAAGTGGGGACAGTGACAGCGCCCACCACTGAGGGTCAGTGGATAAAACTGTTGGCTGCAGGTAGGACCCCAGGGGCCCCTGACTATGCCCAGAGAGGCTGGCCTTCCACTCTGGTCACAGGAGCAGAGTGGCCAGGCAGGGGGTTGGGGATGGAGAGCCAGCACCCTCTCCTCTCTGGGAAGGAGCTCACTGAGTGCAGAGCTGAGGAACCTGTGTGAGCTGGAGAACTTCTGAGTTCACAGGGCTCAGTGGGCACTTGGGCGCCTTTGGACATTCAGGGGGACCCCACCCACGTCCCTGTGGTTATCGCCACAGGAGAAGGCCAGACATGGGGGCCACAGGGTCTTTTCAGAAGTGCTTTCAAAGCTGTGCTCAGGATGTTAACTAGATTCACTGTGTGATCAATTCACAGAATATACATATATCAGATCATTACATTGTACACCTAAAACTGATACAATGTTATGTTTTTATGTGTTAGTTATATGTCAATTAAAAAAAAAGAAAGGAAAAGAATTATTTGAATGATTACAAAGTCCAAAAAAACCCCCAAAAAAGCTGTGTTCAGTTAGCTCCTGACATGGATCAAGAGCATGGTCTCCAGCAAAAGCCCCCTGGAGATGGATCTGACATGAGGACTTGCTTTCTTCATCTGCAAAGTGGGTAGAGGGGCACCGTCCTCCGGGGCTGCTCTAGGGACTTGAGACACTGTTCCACGTCACAGGCTTGTCACCAAGATGTGCTCCATCAGGTGTCATCACGGCCAACCTGGAGCAGCAGGGCCCAGAGCCCCCGGAGCCGGCTGGGCACGGCCCCCCGGGAACAGAAACCCAGCATCCAGGGAAAAGCCGTCCCCGGACGGGAGATTACAGGGCGGCCCCCGCAGAGCGGGGCCTCTGACTCACAGCCGGATGTCCCCACACTGCGGGCCCCCAAGTGGGGCCGGGCTTCTGATTCATGTTTTCCATGGTTACCCAGGGAAATGAGAACTGTCTGGACACCCGGCCGGAGGCTCTGCCCCCACCCGCCCCTGATCACTCAGGAGCAGGGAGTTTGTAAAGCATCCTCTTCCTTCCATGATGACCCCCCAGGAGCAGCTTCAAACCTGAGACTCACTGACCCAGAGGGGGTTTCTGAAAGGGAGCCCTGGGGACTCCGGGATCCCTGCCTCACAGGTGGAGGCTGGGCAGCCTCTGTAGGTCTTTATTTGTTCTTATTTTCTGTTCTGCTGGCACGTCTCTTCACACGCAGACCACAGGACACCACGTGGTCTTTCTTCTTGACCAGCATTCCCCTCCACAGGCCGCTTTATGGCCAATGTGGAAAAGGACAGAATTCTTTTCTAATTACACTGCTTGAATTTGAGGAAAGGAGGAAGGAAGGGGATGTCACAGAACCATCCATGAAAAGTTAGAGTGTCATTTTATCCTGGGAAAATCGCTCTCTGGGACTTGCAGCTGGTTGCTAAAGTCTTCCTTCTGTGTATGCCGGAGTATAAAGAACTCTCTGGTGAAATTAAGCCCCAACCCATGTTCCACAAAGAAATAAAGTTTGTAGCCTAAGGAAATGCTCTCTACAGCCTGAAGCCACACCAGAGGCTCAAGTCTGGTTAACTGTGCCTCTCAGCGTGCCCTGGGCAGGGGGACAGGGAGAGAGCATCAGACTGGGGGCCCCGGCTGGTCGCGTGACCTGGGACTCACTCACTGTTCTCAGCCTCTATTCCTTTCCCTGTAAAATGGGCATGACACTGATTCTGCCTAAGATTGCCCTGAGGACGGAGTGAGGCAGTCCCGGGAAGGCACTTAGCCAGGAGCCCTGCTGCAGGTAAATGCAGGAAAGGTACAGGAGACAGAGCACAGCGCCAGGAAGCTGAACAGGGGCAGGGGTGGGTGCGAGGGTGTGGGGAGATCTGCAGCCAGGACACAGGGGCTCGGGGAGCTGGCTGAGACCTGGGGTTCATGAAGGGAGGGGTCTCTGCTGCCGGGAAGCTGAGCAAAGACATGGAATTTGCAACCAGGAGGCCAATGGGAAAAGGAGCCTAGGTCTGTGCAACTGTGGATGGAAAGTTGGAGGTGATAAAGAATGGAAGTTGACACAGGGCATACGCTTCTCTTTCCAGAAACTCGGTGGTGGAGGGAAGGAAGGAAAAAGACAGTAACTTTGTATGCAAGGGCTAGCTTGTGCTGTGTGTGTCTGTGGTGATGGGACCCTGCCACATTTTAGAAGCCAGGTAGAAACTGCAATCCAGCAGCTGAGCTGTCCTGTCCCTCTCTGCAGTCCCTTGCTCTACTCCATCCCCACCCTCCCCAGCTTGCAGGGATACAGGGAGGCGGGGATCCTGCAGGGCAGCACCCGGACCAGGAACCCCTGATAAAGATTTACTGGATGGGTGGGGAAACCTCAGGGGATTCTTTGATTCTGCCGATCCTTTGTTCAGGGACTGTTCACAGTGATAGGCAACTGCTTCGAGGACAGGACACGCCTCCTTGGTTTTGCCACTGGGAAGGAGAAATAATTCAGGACCATCTAGTCTTTTCAGAGGATGACCTTTTGCAAGGAGGCCCTGACCCTTTAAAGTTTGAAGTCAATGTACCTGAAACTCAGCTGCCTCAGTGGGCACCCCCCTAGCCACCTCCCTGTGTCTCAAGGATGCCATCTTGTGGAAAGCGGGGTAACAGCAAATCCGGAAAACCTTTCCCCCCGAGACGTTTTCATTCAAGGCAATCCAGCGATTTGCAGGGGAGAACTAGCCCAGCTCCATGACCTTACAGAGTGCTGTATACCTCCAAAGGATGTTCACATGTTTTCATTTGATCTCCACGACAACCCTGGGCAATAGTGTGATTATCCCCTTTTTATAGTCTTGGAAACCAACTCAGAGAGGTTAATTAACTTACTGAAGGTCACACAGCCCATGGAAGGGAGAGCCTGACTGCCTCCCCACAAGCCCTTCCCTCTCTTCACCATGTGCATTGTGCAAAGTACACCACTGGGTGCTCGAACCAGTGGTTTTTCCCAACGTTTAGCTTTGGGATCCCCTATACACATGCTCTGTGTATATAGACGTATGTATGAACATGACTGATAGGACTTTTATGCGGCAGCACTTATCTGGACCAAGTATGGTGCCTCCAATTATTCTATCCTATTTCATGTTTAGGAATACTATTTGGGATCCATTAAGTTGTTCCCATGACCCGTTAGTGGTCAAGACCCACAGGCTGAATAACGGCTCCTCCAAAATGTCTACTAATCTCCAGAGTCTGTGAATGTCACTTTATATGGCGAACGGTTTATGCGTTTATGTGATGGGATTATGTTAAGGCTTTTGAGATGGAGAGATTATGCTGGATCGCCCGGTGGACCCGATGTCATCAAGAGTGTGAGAGGGAGTCCGGGTCAGAGAAGATGTGACAACAGGAGCAGACACTGGAGACACAGAGCTGCAGATGGAGAAGCCAAGGAGCCAAGGAATGCAGGTGCTTCTAGAAGCTGAGAAAAACAAGAAACAGATTCTCCCCTCAGAGCTTCCACAAGCAGCCGGTCCTGCCGACACCTTGACTTCAGTCCAGTCAAACTGATTTTGGACCTCTGGTCCAGAACCCTTTGTAAGAGATTAAACTGGTGTTGCTTTAGGCCACCGAGTCTGTGGTAATTTGCTACAGCAGCCCTAGAAGCTAATACGGATGCTGTCGAAGAATCATAATTAGGGGCATCCTCACAAAGGCAGGCTCAAGGTGCCTCTGGGCTGCACACATGGTGTTTATGTGCTGGTTTTGGGCCTTCACAGAGTTTTAAAGTCTTTTCTGAATTATTTATCACCATTTAAAAAGCATGGTGTTTTACGTGAAAATCAGAGTTCTGGCTTGTCTTTGTTTATATGAGGCCTGAGTTCCCACATGGCAGCATCTGACTTTGGCTGGCCAGACCCTTCTTCCAAACCTCCTTCTTCTCTTCCAACACACTTTAAAAAAATTTTAATTCTTGTCAAGGTAGTACACACATAGCTTAAGGAGACCAAGCAGCACTATAAGGATGGAACAAATACTCACTTCCCAGCATCACGCAAACCTTCCCACCATCAGATCATATTTTCAGGCCTTTAAAAATTCTGTTTCTTCCTCCATGAGAGACTATGGACTCTGAGAAACAAACTGAGGGTTCTAGAGGGGAGGGGGTGGGGGGATGGGTTAGCCCGATGATGGGTATTAAAGAGGGCACGTACTGCGTGGAGCACTGGGTGTTATACGCAAACAATGAATCATGGAACACTACATCAAAAACTAATGATGTACTGTATGGTGATTAACATAATAAAAAAAAATTCTGTTTCTTCCTGTACTTCTAAACAATATGTTTGCCCTGGCATATCTGGGTGCCCACCAGGAGACGTTATCGCTCTGTTAAGGATCCAGAATTGCTAAGGATTAGTTCTATTATCCTGCACTCCAAATCTGCTCCCTTTCTCATCTTCCCAATGTGATTAAGTCCTAGGATTTGATAAAACCATGTTCGCTGTTGAGTCTTGTACAACTCTTTGTTTTTCCTTGAGTTAATAATTGGATCATTTTTTATTGTCTTGGTTTTCTATGTTTCTAGCATGACTTTTTGCAAATGATCTTTCTGACCTGGCAAATGCTCAGCAATACTGTTTTTTCAAATGCTTGAGTATTTTGAAAGAATCTAACAGTCCCATTATCTCCCCTGCAGCCTGAATTTACCATGTTCCTGGCCGCAGCATGCTTGTGTTAGGATCCCCTCTTTCCCAAATCCCAGGTCTCTCTCTCTCAGTTTAGACCCTGTTTTGCTGGACAAACCCTTCAGTAATGCTCTCAGGAAGAACGACTGACAGTTTTGGCTGGTTACATAACTCTGGCTCCTTTAAAATTTTAAAGGCATTTCCTCATTATCTCCCAGCCCCCAACATGGATCCAGAGGAGTTTGATACCGGTTGAGAATCTCCATACCGGTTGAGAATCTCCATCCTGACGGTGGCTGCTTCCCTCTGGAGGCTTCTTTTTGTTGTGACATCTCAAACCAATATGCATTCGAGTGATCTTTCCTTTTTGTTAGTTGTACCTGGTATCCAGTGGGCCCCTTCAAGCTGGAGGCTCAAGATCAGAAATTCTGGGAAACTGCCTTAAGGATATTTCAGTGATAATTTTCTTCCTCCTCATTTTCCCTATGTGCCTTGTCTAAAGCGCTGATGAGTTAGGACTCTGGGATGGAAGCCCCAGAGGGAGGGGGAAGAAGCTGCTTCCAGAATCAGAGGAGAGAGTGACCGGGAAAGGGCCTGCCAGGAGGTAAGCTTACCCCAGGGGGGTAAGACCTCTCTTACTGGAGCTCTGTGCATTGGCCAATTTACTTAGAAGCGGGGGGCTGGGGTCCTCTTGGGGTAGGTAGGGCCTAGAGGTCAGCTCCCAGGTGCAGAGCAGGGGAAGGTGGGAGCAAGGATGTGGAGGGGAAACAGAAACTATCCAGCACATTCTGACACCATACCTCCCTGTTTCTTATTTTTTCTTTCTTTCTCTCTTTTGCTTCTACTATCCCGAAGATTTCCTTGACTTTATCTTTCAGCTCTCTTATGAACATTTTATTCTGCTATCGGATTTACAATGTTTTAAAGCTATTTCATATTCTGCTTCATTATTTAGGTCGCTTTTATTCTTATTTTTCAGGTGCCAAGTGTTCTTATCTCTCTGAGGTTTACAGTTACAATTCTTGTCTTCTGCTTCCGGCCACATCTCGGTTTTCTCTGGGTTCCTTTTTTTCCTCTATTTAATTTTGGTCTCTGGGCTTCCTGTAGATGATTTTCCTTAATTGCTCCTTGATTCTTGCCATCTGTATTTAAGAGCAAGGCACCAAACGGCAGTTGGCAGGCCCTGTGTGGGTGCTGGCTTGGAAGAACTGGGTTCTTGGCAGGCTGGAGACGCGGTCTTTCTGCATTCCCTCCCGTCACTCCTCAGTGGTGACAGGAAAGGGGCACCTGATGCCCATTCTGCCAGGCACTCTCCCGGGAATGGTGCCAACATGGAATTGAGAGCCTTACTTCCCTAAAAGCCTTTGGTTCACAAAGTCCTTCAGGATAATTAGGGGCCAACACAACACCAGTATTTACGGAGTGCTTCTGATGTACTTTACATGAGAACTAGCTGAGGTCAGTCCTGCCATGTGGTCCCACAAAGGGGGCCATGGAGGCTCTCCAAGGTCAGACAACTTGCCCCAGGTCCCAGAGTCTGTGGAAGATGGGCAGGGGTGGGGGTGAGGTGGAACATCTCAGGCCCCAGAGCCAGGAGGCTTCTTCCCAAGGCCATATTGCATCTCACTGAAAAGATGGATGTGTGGGGAGAAGGCAGACACAATCAGGCTGGAGTGTAGGGCAGGACGAATATGGCTGAGCAGGCAAAGAGAATGTTTTTCAGGAGAGAGGATTATAGAGAAATGGGGTTGGACGGACTGTGGGCACTGAAGGATGAGGATGGGCAGGACCTGTGGCCCTGGCGGAGAAGCTTCCTGGGACAGGGGATCCTCTTGCAGCCCTAGAGCCTACAGGTTGTTGGCAGAGAATAAGAACGCTGTCAGTGCTTCATAAATAGAGTGGGGTCGCGACAGGAGTCACATTCAAGGAAAAAAAACGAAAAATCTAGTAATCTGAGCCCTGGGGAGCGCTCTGAGGGCCCTCTCGGTTCTGTACACACACACACACACACACACACACCCTCTGAGGGATGCCTGTGAAGGGTGGATGCCCACGCTCAGCCCCGAGAGAGATTCGAGATTCGCGCTGTGGTCCAGGACTCAGATACCCCACGCCGCAGCCCCAGCCGCCGGGGAGCCTTCCCGGAGCCCCACACTCTCTCCTCGGCAATCTCCACATTCGCTTCAGCAAACACGCGACGGCAAACTTGTTTCCTCTCCAGTGCACTCCTAACAAGACTTGGTCTTTCAACAGCAAGGAAAAGGCACTCATTTATGTTCCGAGAAGAGAGTGGGGGACAGTCCCGGCTTCCCCGCTCCTGGCCGCACTCTGAACGCCGAAACCAGTCTTGTCCAGAAGTCAGTGTCAGCTGTTAAGAAACACTCTTTCGGATTTCTTTGTCCAGTAAGAAGCTGGAGTTAGCAGTCCTAGGGAATTCATCTCACAAGGTTCTACTTGAGTCTCCCTGTAGAGTTCTAGCAGTTTCCACCTCTACAGCGCTCAGGGGGCAGATGACCTGTCCACGAGAAGGTCCACGTGGAGGATGCCCCAGGAGAGTGGGAACTATCTCACTTATCTCATTTTTAGTCATTCCGGAACCTTCCACTGATGCCAGCTGGCCACTCCCCTTAACTGATTATCAGATACTAACAATGGGGTGGGGAAAGTGGCCTGGCCCGAGCCCCGAAGCGCTTCTCCGGACACCCTCTATGCCTCCACCCCGCGTCACTTGCTCAAGAGGCAAACCCTCAGGAAGGAGAGTCCGACTGGGTTCTGGGTGTGGGGTGATGTGGTCGGAAGGTCGGGTGGCACAAAGTGATATGTTGGAGGGGAGCTCCCCGAAGGAGACGTGGGGGCTGCTACAGAAGAAAGGGGGTAGGGTGCAGGAAAGGGATCTCCCGCCTGACCCAGGAGGCCCCGCGTGGCAGGAGCCAGCTGGCCGGGCTCACACACCTGATCAGCACAGACGAGCCTGCAGCCTCGGGGCAGGAGGATGGGGGCCTCGCCGCCTGCTTCCCGGGGACCGAGCTACAGCCTGTAGACCTGGGCACCTGAGAGCCAGGACCCCATCTTCAGGCAGCCCATAGCCAACGCCTCATGACATACACTGTGACTGAAAACCAAACCTCGCTACAAAGGGGACTCGCACATTTGTTGTTCAAGGCCGGGGTCTGCTTCCCTTCTGCAGTTGGTCTGGAGAGCAAAGGGTCCCCAGAGATGGACTAAGGAACGGGAGTGGCATCGTGGGGAGCCATGGTCTACTCGGAGAGGTTCCAGTGAGAATGAGACCAGGGTCCCAGTCTCAATCCTACACCAGCCAATCCACTCTACCCTATGCCCCCAGGCTGCGTCCTGACCAATGGCCACGCCCTACTGTTCTAAACGTCTGGGGCTTCTCCTTCCCCGGTCTCAGCCACAGCAGGAGGCCCCAGAGCGACCAGGGCCAGCTCAGAGGGGGCGTCGGGGGTCTGGCCTCCGTAGCTCTTTGGCTCAAGGCACAGTCAGGCTCACCGCAGGTCTTGCTATGACCAAATGGCTGGTCTGCAGGCCTTGAAGCTGAGCCCCGTGCTCCCTGGCCCTGCTCTCAGACCTTGGAATCCTAGAGCCTGTGCAGGGGATCCTGGAGGCTGGGGTCCCTCTGGCAGGACCTCTGTTGGGTGCCAGACCCTGCACGACAGGCTCCTCCCGGTCTACTCGGATTGGCATCCCAGACCTTAGACCTGCTCCAACCTTGGCCTGAGGCCCGGTGCCAGCTCTGTTCCCTTATGTCCAGCCCCCAGTCCAAGGCCCACTTCTCATGGTGTCCTCGGTTGTCCACAATCAGCCGGAATTTCACCGTGTGCGTCTGCCTGGTCTCTCCAGCTGGATCTTCCCTGCTTTTTACAAACTGGACGGTATCGTTTGGGAGAAGGAGGAGGGTAAGCGTTTCTCAGTGGGGGGTCACAAGCCCCACTGTCTGCAGGGACTGGGCTTCTGGCAGCAACGACTGAAGCGGGCCCTGACCTCGAGGGCTCTGACCTTGTCCCTGAAGAGAGCAGGGGCACTCGCACTCGTGCCGATTCCACACAGGACTGTTGGCCCGGGCTTGCCAGATGCTCAGATTCTTCTCAAGAAAAGTGAGAAATCTGAATGTTTATATGAAATCCCCCACTTTTCAGATGTTAACTCATTAGTGTCTTAAAACACTGCGAGGTCCAAGCCAAGCGTGCCTGCTGACCAGACACAGCTGAGGGACAACGGCTCTGTTACGAATAAAGCTATTTCTTTAATGATGCCAGCGATAACAGCACTGATGGTAAAAGGTACTGAGTGCTCACCACACGCCAGGCGTTATTCCTGGGGTCTTACGTGGACATTTTCCTTCATCCCCACTACAGTTTTACGAGGCAGGAACTACCATCATCCCCCGGTTTTATTCAGATAAACAGAGACAACCTCTAAAAGGTGGAGGAGTGTGCCCAAGGTCACACACCCAGAGAGTATCAGCCCCCAGAGCTCACGCCCAAACCACCTGCCTTTGCAAGCCAGGAAGGGCTAGGGAGGGGTTTCTTTTTGAGAGCTATGAGATGTTTTTCCAAAACACAGGTATAAGATACACAAAAATGCAAACTGGCTAGAGATGGAGAACTATGTAACTTCTTCTTCTTTTTTTTTTGGTTTCCCAAATATTCCTTTATATATTTTTAAACAAATTTGGTGGAGTTATTAGTAAAGGCCTGTATGACCTGCAGTCTGCGTCTGTGTCCCCCTGCCCAGGGAGGGCCCACTGCCTTCTCAGTGGAGATTTCTCCAACCCCGTGGCGATGCATCTTCATGGTGGAGGATGAAAACCATCGTTCTTAGTCCCAGTGACTGTGTGCATTTGTGCGTGTGTGTGTGTGTGTGAGCGCATGAGTGTATGTGTGCAAGTGTATTGGATGGGCATAAGAGCTGAGTATGAATACATGTATTTTGGAAAGACTTTCCAGATGATTCTGCTGGCCACACCCCCTCCTGGTTGAGAATGATTGTTTTTAGCATGAGAAATAATCTTCAATATCACTAGAACTAAATCTACTAGCTGAGCCTATCCACTTATCCTCACTAGAAATGAAAAACCTTATTTTCTCCACCCTGTTATCAAAGTAAATTTTGCTTATTCAAGAATATTTACAAAATGCAAAAAAGTAGAAAGAAAGAAAAATACACAAAGTACCACAGCATAATCACTATTTGACTTTGGTACATTTCTATTTGGTCTTTTAAATATTCATAAGTAACAATGTGTGTGTGTGTGTGTGTGTGTGTGTGTGTTGTCCAAACGTGCAACTAACCCAGTATCTTCCTTTTTAAGCTTAATATTATGTCATAAGTCTTGTCCACGTTACTAATACTATTTATTGGGAAAGCCGCTCACTACTCCATAAGTCTATGAAGTGAATTTATAATCATTTTTTACCCTTCTTATGATTGAATATTTCAAGTTTTTTTCCTCAAGTTTATTACTGTGAAAATGCTGAAATGAATCTCTGCCTTTTTCTTTTTTTTTTTAATATTTTGGTTCAGTCCCCAGAGTAGATTCCCAGAGAGGAAACTAAGAAGTAAAAGAATATCAACATTTTTCATCTTATAAAATGTGTTGTAAAATTCATTTCAAAAAATTTTTGAAATAATTTATTTTCCCTCCAACAGTGAATTAAAGTACCTATTTTCACACATCTTCTCTGACATTGGGCAATGGGAAGCACAGGGGAAAAACAGCAACAACTTGCTATTTTAAAAACAATCCACCCAGGACAGGATGCACACTGTGGGTAGGAATATCCGCCACATATTGCAACAGGAAATCTCCTTCCCAAACCAGAGGCTTATAGTATTCCAACCAGGGGAACTGAAGCAAATCGAGAAAAACAAATTGAGAAAAACAAAACCCAAAAAACTAAGGTTCTGTTGAAAAAGTTTCCAAGGAACATGCATTACTTTTGTCGTAACTTCAAACCCACTCAGTGGATACATTCAGTTCTGGGAAGTATTTTTCAGCTGAGGTTGAACTAGTATTCGAGCTATCCAAACTCCTACTGATGAAAAGTTTTCCCTCAGCTCACGTGATGCATCCTTTCTCTTGCTGAGAGGTGTGTCTGAGAGATGGAGCTGAACTACAAAGCACAGGGCTGGATGGGTCTGCCAGGCTCTCAGACCCTGAACCTGACGTCAGAGGGGAATGCCAGCCAACCTGCCTCTCCACCAGCCTGGAGGACTGAAGGTCCCCCCCGCCCTGCCCCCAGCTTGCTTAGGAACTGTATCAGACTTGTCAAACATACTGTGTACTCTGAACATGCAAGAAGGGAGAACAGAGAGGTAAGGGAGGTAGTTAGAAGTACTGAACTCTCGCTTCCAACGGCTTGCGGCAAAACATACCTCCAGTAAAGGAAATGGAGACGATCTTACTTTTTCCCACACACAGAATGTGAGGGGAATCCAAAATGGAACACTGAAACAAATGAACCTAAATGACAAATGAGAGCGCCGAGAAGCAGTGACAGCCAGGTAGCAGTGAGCACCCTTCGTGTCCAGATCTTGGCTTCTAAGCAATATTCTCCACTTTCACAAGGGAGCAGGGCTCCCTGGGGGAGCAGCTGACACCAGGGCTGGCCCAGGGAATGTACAGGATCAGCCAGGAACATTTTGTGGTGCCAGAAAATAAGACGGTGATCCAAAAATGATGGGATCATGCCAAAACGGGAGCCAACTTGAAGGCTCTCCCAATGACTACATCTGGGACAAGTTGAGCAACAAATATATGATGCTAGTAATGGATTATAATGCCTAGAATAAGCTAAATACCCACAAGTCCATACTAATACTAATCCATAATTGAATAAATAAATAGGAGAGAAAGCACAGCTCTTACTTAAGAGTAAAATTCCGGTTAGTACATATAGAAATGATGGAAATAGAAGGTAATTATTTGGCTAACACGTAACAATAATTGTTGTAAGCAAAAATCAGTCATGGATGGTAAAATTAGTGAGTAAAAGTCTGATGAGAAATGGAATATTTACATAACCTCAAAGTATCTCCCCACTAGATATTTATTAATTGCAAAGGGAAATATGCTAACTTGACAGTGGAGAAACCTGGCAGACACGACTTTTACCAAATCAAAGTGACCATTACTAGTAATCGGACATATGGATCTAAGGTACCCCCTGCTACGAGGCACTGAGGATTCAGCATTGCCCCTGGGGTGTCCCTGCCTAAAAACGCATAACCTCAGTCCCGTCATGAGAGAATACCAAATACAAATTAAAAGACCGCCTGTAAAATAATGGCGGGCATTTCTCACTCACACTGAGGTCATAAAAGGCAGACGAGAATACAGTTTGTAGACTAGTTAGTAGTGTTGTGTCAACATTAATCTCCTGGTGTTGATAATCATACTATTGGTTATATTAGACGGTAACATTTGGAGAAATTGGAAGAAGAGACAGTAGAATTTCTGTATTATTTTTGCAGTTTATTGTTAAGTTTGAAATTATTTCAAAATAAAGAAAAGCAAAAAAGTGATGGCATGATTTTGTAGGGCTTCAAAATTTCTCATTGGGAATTTTATTTATTAATCATGCAGAGAAAAGTCAATATTTGAACAATATTGAACCGTTCTTTAGGTCACATGGCTTGATCTCTTCTTTAAAAACGAACAAACTAACAACATAGAGTTTATTTAAAAATCTTGAAAGTACAATTAGCTAGGAAAGGGACTGTATTTTATGGTGAGCTGTAGAGCTAACAGCCATCCAAAATCAACAGTGTTGACTGCTAAGTGTTCAAGTTGAACTAATTATACAAATCTTTGACATGCTGTCTTGATTAAGAAAGAACTCAAACTAGCATTTATAGCACTTAGCAGAGATGGAGAGTCTCACAAAAGTACGTATGTAATCAAGGCATTTCCAGAGACACACCTTGAAGTCCCTGCTGCTGAATTAAGAAGCAGGTCAATTAGCTCTTCCAGCTGAAGGCCAGCTCTAGTTTCATGGATAATTAAGCCAAGGCTGTTGAATCTTGAGTAAGATGTAAATTACTGACAATTTCAGGATGAGCTAATAAAGGAGGCCCTCTAACTGGCTATGGGTTTTACTAGAAAATGAAGAAAGTCAAAAGTCCAGATATCAAGTTGGGTTTTAACGACATTTGATCCCTAATCTCTGAATTTACTATTTGGCATGCATTTAAAACTACAGATGATTTCCATCATAGAGCTTCCTTTAAAGTTCTCATTCAGGATGACATGCCAACCTTTTGTAGCTTTTATATTCTTTACCCTCTCAAATCTCCACTAAAATGACCTAACAAAGTAATAGAAGATTATTCTCCGTAATCATTGGGAACTAGGAAAAGGCACCATCCAAATTCCTAATTTCCCAATGATTTACAGTAAGAAATGGTACCAGAAAAAAATGGGGTAAGGGAAGGTGGACCATCCCACCACTTATGTCTTCCAGAGTGGGCTGCAGATCATGGTGGTTCAGTTAATAGGGAATGGATGTCAGTCCTGCTGCAGACCCACACTGGGGCCAACCTTGCCCCATAATAACTGCCTAGAGAGTGGTGGGGAGGGCACAGAGCAGGGTAACCTGCTGTGTCAGTTCCCGCCGAAGTTGGTCACCTGGCCACTGGAAACAAGGGCTCAGCGCCCCCAGCTGGCTGCAGACTGACGCAGCAGATGGTCCAGGGAGACGAGATGTTCCACCACAAGATTTGCCCAGGTCCCAACCACCTCCTGCTAATTGCAGTTCCTACCTTGCACATCAAATTACATTAAATCCACCAAAAAGGTCAGGAGTTCCCAAATTTTCCATTCTTTTTTTTTTTTTATCTGGGATAGATTTCCTTCTGAAGGCTAAAAAAGCACTGACAACTCACCAGTTTCTGTGGATGAAAAGATGGACACCAGTTAGCCTGTTCAGGGAACTTGGACCTCTATAAAACAGGGGAAGTATTTTAAGAAAAACAGAAAAAAAAAAAACCCTTAAGAGACAAAAAGAAGCCAAAGTTAAAGTTAAGAGATTTGACATATATATTCTAAATGAGATTTGAGGAGGTATTCTTTCGTTATGACTGTTTTGCTGGTGCAATGTGAGAAAAAGAGAGAATTCTCAAAGTATCATGGACCCAGCTAAACTACCAATAAAGGATGAAGGCAAAACAAAGTCCTATTAACAGTGAAGAAATGAGAACATTGTCTTCTTTTATGTCCTTTCAGGGAACAGGAAAATGCACTCAGGAATAAGATTCAGCAAAATAAAGAGGAATCTAAGGAAAATGAAACGAGATTCAAAAATCAATGGAAATAAACCAGAAGTGCAATGAAAAGGAACATCAGGATACTAACATTAGGACAGATGGCCTATGGGGAGTGAAAAGGGAACCCACAGGATGTGAGAAGAGACTGACATGCATCTATCTGACAAAAGGCTCATCTCTAGAACATGTGTAGAGCTCCTAAAAATCAATCATAGTAAAATAGTAAAACCAATCCAACAGTAAAATGAGCAAAAGACTTTGCAAAAAATGAAATCCAACGACCCATAAACCTATGAACAGCTGCTCGGCTTCTCAGGTCATTGGAGTACAAATTAAAACCACACACATCGGAATGACCAAAATACTACATGTTTAAAAACAAACAATACTAAGTGTTGGCAAGAATGCAGAACAACCGTACTTTCATACACAGCTCAGGGGAGTGCAAATTGGTACAATTGCTTGGGACAACTCCATGAGTCGGACAGAAACCCTCGGATCAGGGATTTGGAGCCACAGATCTGGGCTCTTCCTGTTGTTCACTAGCTTCTGGGCTCTGGGCCCTGTGAGCCACTCTTTAAGAAGATTGGTGTCATACCAGTCGGGGCCCCAGAGGGAAACAGATGGTGCTCCCAGGCAGGGTCGTGTAGGAGGGTTTAACAAAGGGACAGTGAAAAGCGCAGGGCCCTGTCTCCCGGGCCACCACATGTGGGCTCAGCCTACAGCTGAAATCGGGTCCTGTCCTCAGCAGCAGCGCACATCATCCCCGAGGGGAATTTGCAGTGCCCATTATTACCTAGACCTGCAACTTTAGGCACCTAGAGGTGCTTCCACTAGAGGGCACTGCAAGGGTCCCACTGAAGTTGAGGCCACCACCATGTTGGACTCCTCAGCCACTGGACCAGCAAGCAAAGAAAGGTATGGCTCTAAAAACATTTTGAAGCAAGTTATTCTTCGTAGTGGGGGCTGTCCCGCAGCTGCAGGCAGTTCATCAGTATCCCTGGCCTCCGCACCCTCCACCACTAACTGTGACCACCAAAAAAATCTCCAGATGTTGCCAAATGAACCTTGAGGGACACAACTGCTCTTGGTTGAGGACCAGGATGATTTAGGGTATCATCCCAAGGGTTTGAAAAAATAAATCTAAGTTCCAACAGTTGCAGAATTCCTGCTGAGCAGCTGACGGCAGCTGAGGGTAGGGTTCCAGGTCAAACATAACTGCCGCCTTGTCCGCCGCTTTCCCGACAACCTTGGGCCCTTCCCCAGCTCCTGTAAAATACTTGAAAAACATGAAGCTTATGTTTTCTAATACCTTTACAAATATTTGAGATGCCTTGGTACTGAGAAAACAGAATGCGCTAGAATCGAAGAGGGAAATTTGAGTCCTGGTGGCACCATTCCCCGCCCCTTGCAGGGTCAGGTTTCCCCCGGGGGTGGGGGGCAGTGTCCTCAGACTTGTAAAATTATTCCTGCCCCGTGGGGTAAGTGGGTATCAAGGGGTAAATGAGTGATAGCACACTGGTAAAGCATGCACCCAACGCTCTTCTCCTGTCTGAGCCTGGCTGGGTTTCCAGTTAGCCGCACTTCCCCTGCCGGCGGATTCTCCGCCTTACCCTGCTGGACCAGGAGCATCAGCGAGCGACCGGAGCGTCCCCTGTCGCTGCGTACAGCCTTGGCTGTCCCCGTGAACCCGGCATAAACAACTGAAAATAGAACTTGAGGCTTTTGTAAACATCTCCTGAATTGACACGGAATGACCCCCACATAAACACATAGGTGTGGTGCGCGGCAAAGAGGGCTTTGTCGAGTCTCAGGCCCCGCCCTGCGGGGGCTGGGGGAGGACGCAACGGGGGGACGGGGGGGGGGGGCGCTTGAGCGGGGGCCGCGGGGACCACCCATCCTGTAGAGCCCACCTACCTGCGTCAAGTGCCCTTCCAAGGCCTAGTCCCCGGAAGGCATTTGGGGGGAAGAAAAAAAGGGGAGGAGGGAATAAAGGAAAGCTTGTGTGCTCATGCGCAGATCTGCCCCGCAGGCTTACACCTGTGCACACACTTACACACGAGCTCGCACGCACACGCAGTCACGCAGGCCCCGGTTGTCACCCCCAGGGCCGTGCCATCTCCTGCGGCCCTCTATGACTCAGGGTTCCCAGAAGGAAGACTGCGCCACATCATGGTTTTGGCACCGGGTCCCCCCATCTTCCAGCCGCCTAGTCCGCGATGACTCACAGGCCTCTTGTTTATTTGACCACTTCAAGAAGCTGGGTTTCTGCCAGGTGTTTTCTTGGGCAGTGGGGACCCGAGGCGGGGCAGCGCTGGGAAAGCCGGGCAGGAGCACCCTAGCGCAGAGACTCAGGAGGAAGCGGGCATACGGCACGGGGTCGGGGGGCGGGGGGGACTCCCTCTGGAAACCGGCGTGACCTGCTTGTCTGCAGCCACCGGGTATCCCCTGCCCCAGGATGCGGAGGCCCCGAGAGTCAGGGCGCCCCCAGCCCGCAGCGGATGCTGCCAAGGGCCCCCCACCGCCTCTCGACCCCCAGTCCCGAGCTCAGAACCCAGAGGGCTGCAGAAATGTTCTGTTTTCAGCTCCTGCGGACTTCACCAAAGCCCGGGAAACAGGATCCTAGCAAATCAGGAGGCCTCCCGAAACTTCTGGAGGGCCTCTATCTGAGGTGGTGTGAGTAAGGGCCAGGGGGAGTGGCTCAGCAACAGCTTTTCATATTTGCTTCTCCGGGTGCTTGTCGGTGTTTCTGTAAGCCCAAGAGGAAAGCAGAGTGTATTAGCTGCCGCGTGCGCAGGAAATTGGATTTGTTTTACCTGCTTCTCAAAGGGGCTGACAGCCACTGATTTGCACACGCCCTGATGCCACTCACTGTCTCCCACTTCCAAGCAGGGTGCTGCCCCCCACTTTGAGGCATTCTGGATGAATTTGGCGGGCATCGCTCGTCCTCGTGCTGACCCACAGGGGGCACAGGTCCAAGGGGACAAGGCCGTCCCAAGGAATACAGTAAGCCACTGCACATCCTTCCTCTTCTTCCAGAAGCCACAACCAAAACCTTCAGTTGGTCAGAAGTGGGAGTCCACAGAAGAGCGACCCAGCTTGCGGCTCCACTCACTTGAACGTGACACTGGCTGGTCGCGCCTGAGCTCTGGTCACTGACCCAGGGACAACGGGCTGTCCAAGGAAGCGAGAGCCACTCATGTGGACACCTCTGCTTCCCCTTTATCGGTGGCTGGAGACTATGGTTTAAGGAAAAGTGTCTTTTAGACCGAATTCTACGATACTTGGTTTCAGTTCAAGAGAAAAAGAAAAAGAACAGGAATGGAGAGGAAGGATGAGGTTGAAGCCAGAAATTGAGTTTCAAAGAGAGGGACAGGGACATAAAGAGGGGGAGCGGAGGGGCGCCTGGGTGGCTCAGTCGGTTGGGCATCCGACTCTTAGTTTCAGCTCAGGTCATGATCTCAGGGTCATGGGGTTGAGCCCCACATAGGGCTCCACACTTAGCAGGGAGTCTGCTTGAGATTCTCCCTCTTCCTCTGCCTCCCCTCCCTGCTCTCTATCTCAAATAAATAAAATCTTAAAAAAAAAAAAGAGGGGGAGTGGGGACAGAAAGGGCAAGAAGGGGAGGGGGGTCCGAGGGATGGTGCGGGCGATGGTGGTCCTCGTGGGACCCTGGGCTCAGACTTCATATTGGGGAGGGCCTGAAGACCAGGTACAGGCCCGACCCCACAGTGGGTGGGATACAGGGAACTCAGGAGGTCCTGGGCCAGCCTTGGTCTCCCCCAGGAGAGAGGACTGGGGGGTGGGAGACCAGACTGGCCTGGGGCCAGGTGCTCCACACCTGTGTCCCCTTAAGGCGTGGAGGGAAGTCTCGTGTCCTGCTCCCATCAGTGCACGCAACCGTGTGGCCTTCATAGCCCCTGCAGCCCGTGTGTAGACCCTGGTTCAAAGTCCAAGTCCACACAGGAACACTTTATCAACCTAAACGTGAAGTTGAGGCCCGGAGCTCTCGGGTGGGGCTAGGAGGGAAACCGAGCGGGCTGGTCTGGGCTAAGACCCTGAGGCCGGGCTCCAGCCGTCCCCGGTGCAGATCCACACCTGCACCCCCACCCGAGCCAGCCCTCCGCCGCCCGGGCCATCCACATCCGCATCCCTGCCCCTCCCCCAGATGAGGGCAGACGCAGGAGTACACAGGAAAGGAAGAGAATCTGTTGGGAGAGGAAGACCGGGAGAGAAAGGAAGTTTGGTATTTCCGCCATGCATCCGGTGGGAAATCTTGTGCATGTATGGATGTGCCTTGTACGTGTGTGCAGGTACTGTTGTGTTAATGCATTTATCTGGAGTAGGAGCACGTCTTGAATTTGGACAATACCAGAGAAGCGCTAGGTTCATACCAAACCTGAGGGAAACAAAATCCTCTTACTGGTAGAAAACTTTAGTCAATTGGAAAAAAAAAAAAAAAGTTCTATCTTTTTCTCGAAATGCTGAGAAAGTACATTTCTGAGCTTGGGCATTTTCAATTCTCAATTTTTAAAGTGCTTCAGGTTCCTTTTCATGGGTTGACATGAAGGGTTTTTAGTGTGTTAAAATTTACAGTCTTATTACGATGTTAGAAAACAGACAAAGCATTTAGCACCCCTCCCAATCTTTGTCTAGACTAGTTCACTAGACACAGAAAATGGCAACAAAATAATTGAATTAATTTTTCCAATGCTATGGAACAATGGAAAGCCTTCAATTATTTGTGCTTCTAATTACAGAGTGGGTTTATAAATGCCAAAGCTTCTGAATCTATTTTGAAGTTAACTGAATGATCACTCTCTCTGAGAAGGCGTTTTCTGTCCGGGCAGGAGAGAGGCACAGGGAGGGTGAGGACCTCGGTGGTGACAGTCACTGGTGTCCGCGAATGGTCCTTGTCCTCACTGTCCCAGTTTCTGGCTGCTCTGATAAATGAAGGATCAGCGGGCCATAGAGACAAAGAGAAGGAGGGCCCAGAGCAGGAGTGAATAACATCAAGGTTGGTTTTAGCCAAGCTCCATGGGAGGAGGCCCTGCTGGAGACAGGGAAGCGGGTTCACGACTCCCTCAAAAATCCTTCCAGTGCACCAGCTCTATTTTGCAGCGCTGTATCCGCAAACAAACATGCATCTGAACCCTCTAAATTAGGTGGAAAAGTATCTGCTCTTGGTCCAAGCAGGCCCCCCGTCTCTCATGTGCTCCGGGACAAGAGCGGGCGCCCCCCTCCCCAGCGTGCTCTGGGATAAGAGCGGGCGCCCCCCTGTCTCTCCTGTGTTCTGGGACAGGAAGCTGTTCTGGGCTCAGACAAGGGGGCCCAGGCTACCACTCACCTGCAGGCTCACCTGGGGGAGAGATGACAGAACAGCCCCAAGAGGGCCTTCAACATGTGGAACAGCAGCTTGGGGGCCTCTCTCAGCAGAAGAGAGGTTCTCCCCAAATTCAGTTTTTCGGCTGAAAGCATTAAAGCAAACCACAGCTGCCCTTGAGAGAGAAGGTAGATCATGCAAGTCGCCAGTGGCTTCCCAATGCTCTCCCAGCCCTGGGTTCCTGATGCACCTCTGGGGGCACGGGGGGAGGGTGGCAAGAACGTTCCAGTTTCCTGTGCACGAGATGGCCTGTGAGGGTGCAGAGTGGTCTGAGCGGGGCTGGAGCCCCGCCCTTCGGACATACTGGTGAGAGAGTGAACAGAGCAGGTGGGGCTGGGCCTGGCACCTCTGGATGGGCTGCCATTTAAACTCCAGTCTCCCAGACCTTTTGAAGTACATGTAGGCAGCCAGGAGGCCTTTCGGGGATTTCAAGAACAGGTTGCTCACTGCAGCGTAAGGCATGCTCTGGGCGGCACTTTTCTGCTGTTGTCCTTGAACTCTTAACAAAATGTTACTAGGATGTGTAGATGGGTCTCTGCCAAGCAGTGGGGGACCAGGGAGGAGGGAGAAGGCTAGACCAGGGCCCTCTGCCAAGGCCAGGGTGACGGCAGCCGCAACGTCCCCGAGGGAAGACAGCTTCCCAGCAGAGCAGGGTTCCAGGGTCTGGAGGCCGGGGCAGCAGGGGTGCGTGAGGACGCCTGGGGAGGCCTCTTGGTCCTGGCTGGGGGGCGCCGAGGCAGGCGAACTTGGAGCAGTGAAGGTAGCACTGAAGCAGAAGTGCTTCTGCTTTTTAAGATGTTTAAGGCAACGGGTGTCTTCCCTAATCATCTTTTCTACCACTCCAAGCAGAGTCGTAAATGCCAAAGAATGAATTCAATTAGAGAGGTCCACCATCAAAATGTACTTGCCTCGTTTCAGACGTCTGGAACTTGCTGGGTGATCAGGAGTCCGGGGGAGTTGCAAACGGGAAAGCACACGGAGGAGTCATGGGGTTCCGAGGCTGTTTTTCTGAAACCCTGAAACCCTGTGTTCCCAAAGCTGGTTTTGGAAGTGGGAGTAAAAACCAGCCATGGCTGTTAGAAGCCATGTTTCGGGGACTAGAAAACGCTGAGATCCTTCTGCATCATCTCCCACACAGGGGAGGAGAGCACCGATTTTCAGGTCTGACAGGGTCGCGCTTGATCGCTGAGAGACCCGGGGTCCCCACACCTGAAAGCCAACCAACCCTCCACAGGTGCAGCCAGTGCTGGGCATGACGGGGAGTTTCTTCCACACCCGGGAGCTCTCCTGCAGGAATGACCGCCAACCACTTAGCACAGAAGTACCTTTTGGAACTCTGGGACCGTGAGCTCCTTTCAGTCCTTGCTCATCGTGCTCACCCCAAAGCCCAGCTCCGAAGGAAGAGGAGCCTGCCACGTCCAGCACCACTCAGCCAAACCTCAGAACAAGTGTCAGGATGGAGGTTTTTGCTTAAGCCCTGCCTACCGATATATTTCTTCTCTTGCAAAACCATTTTCATTTCTAACTAATACTCTCGCTCCAAAATCTTTAGACACATCTCAGATGACTTCTTTAGAAAAAAATGATGAGGAGAAACATGGCCGGGTCAAGCAGATAAGAGATTTTTGAGGTATTTGTATGTGCTCCTTTATCTGGACGTTTGATACTTAGGATTGCAAGATGTCTCGGTTTTCTCTGGGAACTTCCTGTCTAATACATCATCATTATCTTGCACCTCAGAAGGACTCTGGTAAATTCTTTCATCTCTTTCCTCTGTGTGAGGTCGGTGTGGTAGGTAAGATGATGGCCCTGGCTTGCTGGCTCCATCACACCGCTGTGTGGACTTGGGCGAGCTGAAGCCATACTTTTCTTGTTTACAAAATGGAGACACAGAGGTCAACTCCATAGTTTTGTGGGGATGAAACAATGTATTATTGAGAGCACGGTGGTGTGATAAACTAAGAAAACAAACACAAAATACACAGGCAAAAACCGAAATGAATCCTGACAGTTGGAGTCTGTCTTCCCCTGCTGAAAACAGACGGATGCGTTATCATAAGCACATTTACTGCTGGCTCCTGCCAAGGGGGACATGAAGGCCAGATGCTGGAGTCAAGAAATCTGGTAAACAGTTCTTCAAAAAAATATCACGAAGGCTTCCTTTATCAACTGAGGAAATGCCACCATCAGAAAAGACTATTAATTTTCATTGACATGAACTTATTAATGCATTTTCCCACTTGTTCTAGAAAAAAAATATGGAGGGTATTTACAGAAATTCATTCAGAATAAAGACAATTAGGTTTAAGAAAAAAAAAAGCAGGGTGTGTGGACAGTAAATAGAGGGGATAGTAAATCCCCCAGGGTGTGTGGAGAGTAAATAGAGCACGAGTCCAGCTGCGGGCTGGCCTCCTGCTCTGAGCTCCCTAAAGGCCAAGGCAAAATGGCAGAGACAATGGTCATATGGGTCCACAAGTCACTCTCTGACATGGAGACCTGAGAGGAATTTCTCACTGGTGGGGTCTCATGTAGGGATGGTATTCAGTGATAGGGGGGTGCAGCCTTCTCCATATTTAGGCAGCCAGCACGCAGGGGCAGTCCTAAGACTCCTTCTCAGAACATCTTCTCAGGGGCAAAGCCCAGAACAAGCACACTGCACGGGACTGGAGCGCCCAGGCGATGCCCACCGTGTGGCCCAGGGAACACACTTTGAGAATAAGGGCTTTAGCAAACTCTCCATGAATATTATTTTCCATAACTGAGCCTCTGATAAAACCTGGATAGCAGAGCACTCAGAGTTAATTTTCTGATGAGAGCTGAGTGTCTTTATATTCTGTGTTGCAATCAAAGGCAGGGCCACACACTTTGAATGGGCAAGGCCACGCAGCCTGTCCCTGATGGTGCTGCCCAGGACAGGAGCTAAGACCATCATACATCTCCACGGAGGGGCTATGCCATTAATCAGCCTCCAGCTGGAGTTCCTGGATGCTGACTCTGCAGTCTCTCTCATTCTCAGCAAATGGCCAGGATAATTTGATTAGATTTTGTCTATTTCATTTTTTTAAATTTAGCATACATTTGGATTTGATCTTCTAAACTGATGAA
>NC_138371.1:3241281-3309143 GCF_054177405.1 Leptonychotes weddellii
AGGGGAGGGGGAGGGGGGATGGGTTAGCCCGGTGATGGGTATTAAGGAGGGCACGTACTGCATGGAGCACTGGGTGTTATATGAAAACAATGGATCGTGGATCACCACATCAAAAACTAATGATGTAATGTATGGTGACTAACATAACATAATAAAATTTAAAAAATTTTTTAAAAAAGGTATTTTGAGAGAGAGAGAGCATGAGCACAAGCTGGGGAGAGGAACAGAGGGAGAGGGAGAAGCAGGCTCCCCACTGAACAGAGAGCCTGATGCGGGGCCCGATCCCAGGACCCTGAGATCACGACCCCAGCCGAAGGGCAGACACTTAACCGACTGAGCCACCCAGGTGCCCCTAATTCCCTCAATTTTTAAGAATTCTTTATATATGAGGAATATTACCAGCCCTTTATGTTGTAAATATTTTGTCAGTTCTCAGATGTCTTTTTAAAAATTTTTAATTGAGGTACAGATGACGTGCAGTGTTGTATGTTTCAGGTGTACAACACAGTGACTCAACAGTTCGTACACTACCCGGTGCTCACCAGGATGAGCACGCCCCCACCTGTCCCCACACATTATTGCAATATTACTGACTATATTACCTATGCTGTACTCTTCATCTCCAGGATTTACTTATAACTGGAAGTTTGCACTTTTTTGAGAGCGAGCGGGGGAGGGAGAGGGAGAATCCTAAGCAGGCTCCACACCCAGCACAGAGCCCGACACGGGGCTTGATCTCACAACCCCGAGATCATGACCTGAGCCGAAATCAAGAATCAGACGCTTACCTGACTGAGCCCGCCAGGCGTCCCTGGAAGTCTGGACTTTTCAATCCCCTTCAGCTATCCCACCCACTCCCTATCCCCAAACCCTTCTCTTCTGGCAACCCCAGTTTGTTCTCTATATTTACCTTCGGTTTCTGTCTCTGTTGCTGTTTGGGTATCTTTATAATTTGCAACATTTGTAAGTAGTCAAATTGGACTCTTCAACAGCTAGAATTCTGAGACACAGAAGCCTTTCCTTTGCCCAAGTTCTAGGACTGGCATGGTTTCATTCTTTCACATTAAGATCCCTGATCTATCTGGATTTTATTCTAATGGATTTATTTTTCCAAAGGCTAATCAATTTTCCCAGAGCCATTTGTTTAAAAGTCCACCTTAGGGCGCCTGGGTGGCTCAGTTGGTTGAGCGACTGCCTTCGGCTCAGGTCATGATCCTGGAGTCCCGGGATCGAGTCCCGCATCGGGCTCCCTGCTCGGCAGGGAGTCTGCCTCTCCCGCTGACCCTCCCCCCTCTCATGCTCTATCTCATTCTCTCTCGCAAATAAATAAGATCTTTAAAAGTCCACCTTAACCTCAGTGACCTGAGATGCCATCTGTATCATACGGTAGGTACATTCCTGTATGTATTCGAGTCTATTTCTCATCTCTCTAGTTTATTCCTCTAGCTACTGTTCATGCTCGTGCCATGATTTTTTAATAAGGGGCTTTAGATTATGTGTTAATGTCTGGTAGGGCACCTCCCACCCCAATGCCCCAACTGTAGAGGACTCTCAGTTGTTAACTTTTATTATATTTCATTTTTTATAGATTTAGAATCACATAATCCTGTTGTCTACTGTAGTGGGAAGATGATTGGTCCCCAAAGATGCAGATGTCCGAAACCCTGGAACCCGTGAATACGTTCAGTCACATGAAAGGGAAATTAAGAGAGCAGACAGAAGAAAGGTCACTCATCAGCCTATCTTAAAATAGGGAGCTTGTCCTGGATTGCCAGGTGGGACCAACATAATCACAGGGGTCTTTCGTGCAAGGGGGAGGCAGAGGTGAGCCCCGGAGGGTGGCAGCGTACAAAGGACCTGGCCCAGCACTGCTGGTTGTGAAAATGGAGGCAAGGCCAGGAGCCAAGGTGTGCGGGCGGCCTGCGGAAGCTGGACGGGGCGAGGAAACAGACTGTCCCCGGGGCCTCCGGACGGGAAGGCAGCAGTCCTGTTGACACCTGCCACTGGTCCAGACAGACCCAGCTCACACTCCTCAACTACCAGCTGTCAGTGTTGTTGGAAGCCATCAGGTTTGTGGTAACCCAGGGCAGCAATGGGAAACCTTGTCCACAAAACGTGCTTCTCCATCTCAGAGAGCGCTTCTTGCCTTCAGGCCGACTGTGTGTCATCACCAAAGCAGCACCTGCTTGCTTTTCAATGGTGTTTGCACCGATGTACCTTCTCCAACTTTTAAACTTAACACAGGAGGGCCGAAAGTAAGAGCGTGTCTTATAAATGGCAGTCAGGACTTTTTTCTTTCAACACTTAAAAAAAAAAAAAAAAAAAAAAAGCCATTTTATTATCCTCTGGCTTTGCTGTTGCTTTTCTGAAGAGAAATTCCCCCCTACTCCCCCCTCCCCGGTTACCCCCCTCCATGCTTTTAACATGTTTGCTTTCACTTTTGGTAGTTTCCTAGCAGGTGTCAGGGTGTGAGGGGTTTTTGTTTTGTATTCATCCTGTGCGGGGTTTTCTGAGATTTCTGAACCTGTGGCTTCATTTCTTTCATCAGTCTTGGAAGGTTCTTGGCCAGTCCTTCCAAGGATTGTTTTCCTGCTTTATTTTCTATTCCTTGGATTTCCACTGCACACATCGTAGACCTCTTTGCTGTGACTCAATGTCTCCAACACTGCTTCCAGTAAGTTCCGTTGTTTACTTTCGGTTTCCAATAGAACATGTTCCGCTGACCTGTCCTCCAGCAGCTTAACTAACTGTTCAACTGCTCTCTGCTGATAGGCACCCCCGTTCCCCGCCACCCCACCTGTTAACTGGAGCCCAGCACAGCAAGACCGGAGGAAAACTAAGCTGTTTCCAAAGGTTTTTTTTTGGACTTGGCCTCACTTCTTCCTACCCAAAGCAGACTAAAAGTTCACCAGATGCTTTGAGGTTACACAGCTGTGTGGTTTAGCCCTTTCAAATGCCCGTCCCCCAGGTGGTAGGCCCCCAGCAAGGGACCTGGCCCCGACCCGCAGCCACCCCCCGAAGGCCGCGCCATAAGGCCCCCTGTGTTCTCTACTCCCTTCAACATGCACCCCTCGGGCCTTGTCTCTTGAGGAGCTCCTTGATGCCCGTAAGCATGTTCCTTCCCACGCAGCCACCTGTTTGTAGTTCTTGACGACTGGAGTCGGCCTCAAAGTTCTTCCACCCAGGAGCAGAGATCTTCCGATGCTCACCGCCAACTCTACCACCCTCTGATTATTCTCATTCATTTTTGAAGGAAACTCACTTTTTTGTCCTGTTAAATCCCCCACATTCTAGATCAGGCTGATTGCTTCTTAGTGGGGTGTTTAACTTGTTCACCTAATACCCATGTTTAATGGAAATGGGCAGTTAAGTCTACAATCTTGGTTAGATTCACATTCATTTTGGGGAAGGGGAGTTTGTTTTGACAAAAAACCTCATGGTGGAGGCTGTATGCTTACCATGCCTTCCTGGTACACATACGTCCCACTGTGAGTGAGGTTAAAGACACACGGATTCAGGTGCTTTCAACTTATGTGCAGATGGGCCAAGTCTCTCGATCCCAGGAAACACAGAGGGGCACTGGGTAGAGATAAACAGGAAGGGGGAGCTAGCAATCCACGGCACTGCAGACTGGTCACAATGGGCAACCACAGCTCAGTCTGGCTGTGGTCTTTTTTCAGGAACCAGGCCTACAATTCCAGACCTGAAACTGTCTTCTCAAGACATGGAAGGCAGTGTTATTCCCTGGATCAGGCCTCCATCTGCTGAAGGGCTGCTCAGGGGCTAGCTCCCCCTTACCCAGGTTTGTGTGGGCAACCCCTGTGGCGTTGTCAGGGTAAGCCCCAGAGCAAACACGGCAGTTGCAGTCAATGCATCAAAAGCAGGCTGCCGTCGGGCTACACCTGCATGCAGGTGGGAGTCTCAGCAGGTACCAGGGCACAGGGATGGGCTGGCTATATGCTCTCGTTTTCTCAGCCCGTGGTCCAAGCAGCCACTGATGCTTCCTTCCTAGATCCTTGAGGCAAAGTACTACAACGTACAGATTTTCTACTTCTATCTGCACTAGGTGGAATCCTTCTAGAAAGAATTTTCTACCACCAGTTGTTTGATTACTTCGCAGGTTCAATTTTGTTACTTTGGACATCACTAGGGCATCAATTCATTTATTCTTAAGATTGATAAATAAATACGGGGAAGATGGAATCAAGCACATCCCGAATTTCCTGTACAAAGATGAGGTTATCTTAGTATTGTAATTATGAACTTGGGATTAAAAATATAGACACACAGATTTTTCATGCTCAATTTGTCTCATGTTCGACCAGTGGGAGCTCCTTCAAGTCAGCTTCTATGAACTTCTGAAAGAACCCTACGAGACTTTGAAACATTCCTGAACCTGGGACATCTTGTACTGGGGATCAACCTGTACAATTATTTCCCCAGACTTGTCCCTACCTTTTTTTTTTTTTTTAAAGATTTTATTTATTTATTTGACAGAGAGAGACACAGCGAGAGAGGGAACACAAGCAGGGGGGAGTAGGAGAGGGAGAAGCAGGCTCCCCGCTGAGCAGGGAGCCCAACGCACGGCTTGATCCCAGGACCCTGAGATCATGACCTTAGCCAACGGCAGACGCTTAACGATTCAGTCACCGGGTGCCCCACCTTGTACCTACTTTGAAAATAAGTTCTGATTCCGCTTAGTTGAAACAAGTTTAGAGACCACAATCTGGGCACTATTGGTTCTCATTGGTGCTGGGTTGTAATTACTCTAGGCCTTTTTAGTTGGACAGAGCCAGGAACTATTTATTATTTAGAAAGAAAAATAAATCATTTAAGGTTTTTTTTTTTTTTTTGAAGATTTTATTTATTTGAGAGAGAGAGAATGAGAGAGCACATGAGACGGGGGAGGGTCAGAGGGAGAAGCAGACTCCCCGCTGAGCAGGGAGCCCGATGCGGGACTCGATCCCAGGACTCCAGGATCATGACCTGAGCCGAAGGCAGACGCTTAACCAACTGAGCCACCCAGGCGCTCAATCATTTAAGGTTTCTATGTGATATTTAAGATTACTAGGTTCTAACAAGATTACCTCATTTCTAAACTGTTTTATCCTAAAATATACTTTTAATAATAGTGATGGTATCAAGGTAGTTTTTTGAAATTAGCCATGAAACCATATTCAGTAGGCTGAGATCTTTGTGTCCTCAGTATATATCCCAGTGACAATGCAGAATCAAAATACTGTGATCGAGTCACTTGAAATAATTCCTGTTTCACTGTGTGAAGTTCACTGACCTCCTCCTCTTTCCCTGTAGAGAATCATTTTTACTAGCTTTTGGCTGATCCTTCGACTGTTTTTCTGAAATACCAGCATGTACAGCTGCACGTGTACCCATATAGCCTTTCTCACCCTCGAAGCAACAGTCTAACCTTCTACTTCGTCTGGTTTCACCTCATTCCGTCCAGAGACCTTCTCTCTCGTACTCACGCCTCCAGGGCTGCACGGCACTGCACACCATTTAGTCACCTCGTCCCCAGTTAATGAACATTCGGACTGATTCCAACCTACTAAAAATCAGGCCCATGGATACAATTTGTACTTAATACCTGGAAGTTCAACAACTGGCATCATCACTTTCTAGCTACTGATCCTCTTGCTTCTTGAATTTCCATTTCCTCAACTGTAAAACAAGGGAGTTTTAACAACATGACTTATACATCGGAGTTTAATAAAATGTTAATTTAAAAGGTATTTCCATAAATGTTAACAGTAACTGAAAAATGTGTTTAAAATGAGTGAAAACATGAATCATGTAATCACCACTATATACGTCATTTCTATTTAATTAGGAAATTCATATCTTGAGAGACAGTGACAAACTAGAATGTATCCACAGAAAGACCAGGAGAGTGAAATGTCTAGAAACTCTCTCAGATGAAACAGTTGATGCAATTAAATATTTATTGAACAAATGCAGAATAAATGAAGCAGGGGGGCTTCTAACCTGAAGATACAATAAACACCTCCAAATATTTAGAGGGCATCACACAAAAACTGAAAGACTTGTTCAGTGTTTCTCCAAAAGGCAGACCTTGAACCAAAGGATAAATATAAGCAACCAGTAAGTTGCAGTATAGTTGTACAAAGTGGATCACTTATCTTAATAGCTTCTTTACTGATAGAATGCATTCCACCCTAAGTTTCCCTTCTTCCGAAAGGAACATTACATCTAATACTTCTCCTGAAGGTCTTAAATAGTTGCATTTTCATGGCAAGCCCTCCA
The DNA here is from genome assembly GCF_054177405.1 of Leptonychotes weddellii. Taxonomy (NCBI): domain Eukaryota; kingdom Metazoa; phylum Chordata; class Mammalia; order Carnivora; family Phocidae; genus Leptonychotes; species Leptonychotes weddellii. Next base: position 3,247,564 of record NC_138371.1, read on the forward strand.
CTGCCAGCAATGGATGTACTCACACTATCAGGAAAAAATCTGAAGTTCACAAACTGGTTTACTGAGGAAATGGTCTTTGGTTCCTCAGCTGCATTTCAGCATTCTGTAGGAGTGATGTTCAGGAGGTGAGGAGAAAGGAGAGCATATTCTCTGAAGGGGGTGCATCAGAAGCCCCAGCAGCTCAGATACTGGCTCTGGGGACGGTCCTCCTCAAACCCCAAATGAATCGTTCTAAGTATCAACAATCGGTGCAGATGGGAGTGTGCTGGGCGCTGGGGCAGGGACAAACAGCTGACAGCCACTGACCTCCATGAAGCAGGAGAGCTGTACTAGGAAATATAAACTGCATAATACTGACGGGCTCCATCCAAATTGTCAAATATTACAAAATGAGAATTGTTTCAACAACTATTCAGCATAATGTTTAAGGACAAAATATATATAATATACTTTATATATGTATTTTATCACATACTCAGTAAGGAATGCTGAGGTGCTTTATCCATCCAATAAATTGAAAATAAAAATTTTACATTTCTCTATCTGTCAGTATACAGGATTCTGAAGGTGGATCTTGGACTCAGAATGATACATCAGTTTTCGAGGAAAGCCACATAATCGGTCAGTCTGGCTAACTGCTGTTCATTGGGGATCGGGGGCACTGGGGCAGGCTCTGCGTGTGAAATACAGAGAGAGACTAAGGTTAGATCCCCGTGTAACGGCGCGTGGGCCCTGCCACCCACACCCTCCAATGCCTGTTAATTGAACAATAAGGAAACTTTCTTATTGATTTTGGACATTTTTGAAAAACAAGCAAAGAAGTCTCAACTTTGATGAGTAGTTTTCCTAAACTGGGAGTAAAGGCATGTCTGGCTTTGCTGAAGTTTCCAAGTTAACATGAAACAACCCTCTTAGGAGAGCACAGCTCTTGTTGGAAGGACACCTACCCATGTGACACAGAATTCAATGAAGAATTACCCAGTATTGACCGTGTGCCAGGCACTGCTCTATTAAACTGTCAGTGAACAAAAAAAGCCCCGCAAAGAACCCCATCATCCAGGAATTCAGTTCTAGCTTTTAAGTTTGCACGTCCGCCTAGGGATGCCATCTGAGTAAATGCTGGTGAGCAGCTCTATCACGGCTTCCCTACACAACACCAATGCGGCTCTGTGGCCGGGCCAGAAGGTGCCCCGGCGTCAAGGTAAGCTCCAGAGGGGAACCCACACGTTCTCTCTTGTAACCAAATATGTTATCATAAACAGCAAGTATAGAATTTAACCTCTTCGTTTAGAAGGTTAGAGCTAAGAAAAAAAGAGACACACGACAAAAGAGAAATAAAGAATAATGAAACAAGTTTTAAATGAGCATATAAAAATACATACCTGATAAAGGAATAAACCGGTTAAAGGACACATCCAGGGCCCCTGCAACTAAGTAAAATTAACAGCACAATTTATAGGAGTCATCATAAAGAACTTTCACACAGAACATGTCGTTTTTAACACAATGGCATTTATGACCATTTGCTACTTCTCAAACAGAGTTAACAATTATGCTCTGTATGATTACATGAGTCTTCTCACCACAGCAGTTTTCTCTCAGCAGCTAGACTTGCTGGGACCATGTCTAACCACTTCCTGTACCTTCACAGGGTAGAGCCCATTGAAATTTGAGTAATTCTTTACTGTGGCACCAACAATGTCTAAACAACAGGAATTCAGGGCAGGTGGAAGGAACTTTGGGTTGAAGGAGGAGGGCTCACAGATGTGGGCATTAAGCTCAGCTCCAAGGACCTGGCAGAAAAGGACATTCCTGCCAAGCAGGAGGAGAGGCCTCCAAGCAGGAATGAGCACGGCTCACTGCAGAAGGCATACCAAGGGACTGGGAATTCAGACGGACACAACGAGGGCAGGTCAAATAATTTAAGCCAAAACACTTAATTTTGTGCATGTTAAAGCCACTGAAATCTTATTTCAGAGAAGAGTGTACATGTCTGTAGTACAAGGAGAAAAGGGGTGTATCTGAATAAGATATATTTTTCTAAAAGGCAACAGTTTAGATATTATGGATAAACATGCTTAGAAATGGCCCCAATAAATAAAAGAATGGGAGACTAATACTTAGTAAAAATTAAGATGTAATAAGGATTATGAAAAACCCATAAAAAATAGGTTTTTATACAAGGATGATGAAAAACCCATATAAAGGAAAAACCATAATAAGGATTATGAAAAACCCATATAAAATAGTTTTCTATACAAGAAATACATTTTTAAAAATTAAGGTAAAACTAGGTAATCTTTAAAATCCTTTCTACCGTGTCTATCATTCCACATCTATATTTAACCTGAGTTACTTTCAATTTGCTAGTACAGAAGAACCTTATTATCAAATGACTCAAATGCATGCCTCAGAACCTGACGTGGTCTTAGGTCAGTGCTGCATACGTGGATGAAGAGCTCCACCTACCTGGCTTTTTGGGCATAACCATTCTTGTGGTGGAGTCCGCTTGCCATCCTTGTTCTAATATACCTAAAAAATGTGTATTTAACACACAAATGAGAAATAACCAAAAAAACTCCTATAATTTTCATCTACGAGATCCACAGTCTATCAATGATACTACTTGTATGGAAGATCTGACAAGTGCAGGTTACCCTACAATGTGTCTTTTTTTCTAGAAAAGTAGATTATAGACAGCTTTCTCAGGTGAACTTACTTTTGAAACATTTCTGAAACGTGGATCAAAGCCATTTTACTGTGTCAGGCCGAGAGAATCCCTAGCAGATGAGCGGTCTTCTGTAAAGTGCGCATTACAGTACTAATCTGGTCAGTGTAACTAAGACAACACTGTGTCCTGAGGAGGACGCACATGAAACCACCTGCAGCTGCTCCATCAGTAGTGACAAAGCGAGTCCGATGACAAGAACCACAGCTCACACAGAGATTCCTGGCCGGCAGGCACCGTTCCACAGGAATCACTCAGGTCATCATCGCACTACTCGAAGAAGGACACAGGACCATCACCTAACTGATGTGGAGAACGGAGTCTGGAGAACTCCAGGGATGTGTCCCAGATCACGCAGTTAGCATGGGGGGAGCGTACAGGAGTCCCACCCAGCAGTCAGTTAAGAGTACGGCTTGGGGGGATGTTATTTATTATGTAATGAACTATGGATCAACTTCAAGACGAATCGAAACAAATGTTTGTGAGTAAGCAACAGTACTGATTTACTCCAGGAACTCTCACTGACCTGCCTGCTATGCATCTAAAATTGTGGTAGGCTTTGGAAACTGAGGAACAAGATGTGGTCTTTACAGAGTTCCCATTTTAGTCAGAGAATCAAAAATGTCAACCATGGTAAGACAAAGACAATGCTATGGGCACAGACAATGTTCTATAGCAATTTACCGAGGGGAGGAGCTAGTCTGGGCATCACCTGAGAAATGAAAATGCGAAAGCACAGCTGGAGAGCAGTGGGTGAGAGGAGTTACTGGTGAGAAATATGGAGGGAAAAAAAATGGGCTGAAAAGGGACGTGGGAGGAGACTGCCTTTACCAAGTACGGGTGAAATGAGGATTTCTACATGTGAATCATGAGGTCAATTAAGATTTTCTTAAGAAAATACATTTATCAACATGCTGATTTTCAGAGGAAAAGAAGTAATTTAAAGAAGTTACAAAGTTTAGGCTCCGAATCATGAATATAATACTACTCGCCTGGCATACTTACAAAAGCAACTAATTTGTACATCCTTTACTTTCTTGTATCTGGTATTTCCCACCACTTATATATAAGACCGGGAGTAATCGAGCTGCATGGAGTTGTCTCAAATGCCTTACTCCGCCCCCTCGTTGTCCCTTTCAGTAACTCTGTTCCCACCACATCCCTCCCTGCCCCACCCACTCCCAGTCAACAGTGGCTCTGAGTCCCCTTCCTGGGCATCATCTTGGGAGGGCACCCCACCATTTCACAGGCCCACTGTTAACTTAAGTCTTCATCAAAGTTCTTGGGAATAAAAGTAGAAAATACTCAGGGATCAGGCCCTGGGAACCATGATAAAAAATGACTACAGGAACATCAAAGAGGTTCCAATAAGGAAAGAGCCAGAATGATCGCATACAACAAGGGCACACCACACAGACATAGCTGAATGGTAACTTCATCAAAATGGCAAAGTACTCCTTTGCAAAGCTCGTGTTCTAGGATATCATTAACTGCCTCTGGTAAAAAGTGCTTTAAAAGTACATAAGAACCTGAAATTTCTTATCCACACCCAGAAATCCAAAAAGTTTTTCCTGAACTCATTTGGTGGCAAAAGCGATTGTGAGGCCCTGTTAGGTCTGGATACGGTATCTCCTCGCACCACTGAGCGGGACACTCACACCAGCCGCCTCAGCACCACTGCTGGGCCTGCCGACAGCCTGCTTCTGGGCCTGGCCCTGCCGGGGGTGGGGGGAGGGGGCTGGGGGTTGGAGGCAGTGGGGGTCGGGGGGGATGCCACACAGGTTTCCCTTTCCAGGGAACGAACACCGCCTGAATTCCAAAACCAACCTGCTCCAACAAGTCACACTTCCCCATAAACAGCGAGCTCAAATACCTTTCACGGCCTCTTCCACGGGGAGCCCGACAAAGGCAGCGAAGTCGTCTGCAATGATGGAGGTGTAGGCTTGAGAGACCAGGGCAAAGGCCCTTCTCCTCGTTGCATCTGTGGGGGGAATGGACGGGTGGCAGACAGTGAACCAAGAGCTGGCGTTTTTAACACATAATTCAGTTATGTGATTGGCCTTGTCCACATTTTATAAGCGAGACTAGCTCGACCCAAAGGTCTCTATGCTTACAGATGCAGACACACGTGCCTGGCATGAAAGAGGTGCTCAGATATTGCCGAATAAACAATCAATTCCTTGTACTTCCTCTCAGACAGCCAATCTCCCTTGGAGGACAATGAAATTTACAAAGAAGGAAAAAAGTTAATACACATTAAGACCAAAATCTAAGAAAATTTCATTTAAATATATTTATGCACTTGGTATATAATTTTCCTTAAATTTCTTTTTTAATCCCACTTACAAACACTGGACTGAATGGAGCAGAAATTATCTACTTCGGTAATTAGTTGTCCTTTCTGAGGAGGGTCTCTGATCTAGAATCACACCTAGGAACTGCAGAACAAGCTCTGTAACTAGAGCACTCTTCTGTTAACAAGAAAACCATAAGCCCCAAATGCCGAGTCAGCAAACTGGGACTTCATACCGAACACAGTTTCAACCTCCCCTAGAAACACAGTCGTAAGAGGTCAGTTGGGAATTTCCCGAGCCTGTGGAACAGGTGATCTGTCACAGAGGCCCCCCCTCCATCCCCCAAAAGGAGAAGACTCCCCACTCTACCCTTAAGGGAAGGTGACCTGGCCTGGAACATTGCTTTTCTTTCGCTAGTAACGTCCCTGCCCCAAGTTCCTTCCCATGAAAACCCGCCATTATGCACAGCTCCTCAGAGCTCCCCTCTACTTGCTGGATGGTATGCTGCCCAATTCATGGACTGCTTAATAAAGCCAATTAGATCTCCAAGTTTACCCAGTTGAATTTTTGTTAACACTAACTTTTGAGTCTGCTCTAAACTATTGACTTTATTTGGGTTCAAATCCTAAGGTCAAATCCTGAATGACTAAACCTAATTGGGGGGTGGGGCTGCAAACAATTCCAGCAACAAAACCTCCCTAGAGATGACATGTGGGATTTCCCCAGGCTTACATTCCCACACTGACTATTCCAGAAATGAGGCAGAGACCAAAAGTCAATGGTAGGAACTGAGGTCCAGCTAGCCTGTCTTCCTGCCCACTGCTCTTCCAGGAACATAAGGACTCCTCCATCTGGCTGTCAGCATGCTTAAAAATATTCTGGATTTTACTTTCCACAATTAATAGGCCAGTATATATGTGCAGTATAGTCCCATACTGAAAATCCTCTCTCCATTCCTGGGACATTGCCTGACAACTGCACCAAGTTCCTCAGGCACCCTTTGCTCCCAGTTAGGCCCCCGGCTCTCAGAAAGTCTCACACCTTCTCATCTCCAGGCTTTGGGTTTACGCTGTTGTGTGATGTCTGCTCTCTACGACTCCTAGGTCAGTTTACAAACTCCTGCGGCACTGAAGTTCACTGCCATCTCTGTCCTTCTCTAAATTCACAGCATTGTTCATACTACCTGTTTAGCAAACATGCTTCCACCACCTACAACACACTGCCCCACCCCTCCCCACTCCCATCACCTCAATGATCCCTAAACTTCTCTATGGGGGGAGGGCTGTCTTTATATCTTTATACCGCCCCCCCGCCAAAGAGCCCAGCCTCTCTAACGAAGTATGTGCTGAAGACGTGCTTGTTGACGATATCACCAGGACGAAGCCTTTGGCTTTGTTCCCTCATATTTCTTAAAGATCGTGGACGTTCCATTGCGTTTCTTCACTGCTCACTGAGGCTGATGTCCTCGCCAGCTTCTGCTCAGCCGGTACTGCCCCTCCTTGCATGCCTTCAGTCAACTCCTTCCTTCTTCCTACCGACCACTCAGCACATGACCTCACGCTGGACTTGAAAACATCTTAGCGTAAGGGAACTTTCCCTTACTGAAGGTCATGGGCACTCAGTGAAAAAGAACCAAGAGCAACAATGGAAAAGGGAAATCCAAGTGAGCGCCAACAACCATACCCACTTGGAAAGCCTACCATATTTTAAAAATATTAACCTGAGTTCAAGCACTCTGGTCAGATCTTTAGAATTGAGAGGAGATGGGGAGTAGAACAAGAGACACAAAGAGGCAGGCCTGGCACACGGCAGAGAAGCAAGCACACGGGGAGACGGAAGCTGGTGGGCAGAGGAAGCAAAAATACAGGCTTGGGGTGTTCCACAGGGTCAGTGAGAGGCTACACAACTGGGGCTGCTTGTAACCACTCAGAGACACTCTAGTCACTGTGCGACCCTTAAGATCTGTGAAATGTGTCACCTCCTGAGGGCATGCATTAGAATGACAAGCTGGAAAGGGGAATCCACTGAGCCGGCACCTAACATCTGTGGTGGTTCACCTGGGGACAAAGTCCTGGGGAGACCCGAAAAGAATGCTCCCTCTGTTGTGTAAAAAATAGCTCAGCATGCTTATTATATACCAGCAACTGCCAGGTGCTAGTGCTGCAGACAGAGGGCAGATGAGCCGGCCGTCCCGCGCTTCCTAACCCACCTCTGCCCTTCTGTTCCAGGCAGTCCGGGCACCACCACCCATGCCACCTGCGTGCTCCCGCCTGGGGAGTGGGTCCACGGGTCACGGGAACGTACTTCCTCTGCGCCCTCCCTGCCTTGCTCAAGCTGCTCCTCAGCTCCTGGGGGCAGCCCCTTTCTGTGACCTCAGCAGTGTGGGTCCCTCGCCTCCTCCCTTTGGGCCTAGAGTAAAAATGGCTACTGTCCACACCCGGCCCCTGGGTGCTTTGTCAGTCCCTGCTGGCTGCCTTTAGACACCGCTCTTTCACTAGCCTCTCTTCACTGAAGCCACTTTCAATTTTCTGGTAGGACTGTGACTAATTCAGAACAGAAAAGGAAAAAACCTGAGAATGTGAGTGTTCTTAAAACAATCTAGGAAACCGAAAATTTGTAATACATTAAAAAGCAAAACGTCAAATTTAGCAGTAATTCAAATGTGTTATAAGACTTCCTTCACCAGGCTTCATCTTATGGAGGAAAATACGGTACCATTCGTGAATCTGGGGATTTGTAAAATTCTCAGGTATATTCACAGATATTGCAAGTGAACAGATGAGTGCTTATATGTATTAATTAATTAAGCATATGTAAGTGCTTATACATATTAATTCATTTCTAACCACCCAAGGAAAATACTACTTCTGATCGCACTTTATAAATGAGAAAAGTACAGAAGGGTCACTCAAGTGGCAGAACCAGGATGTGAACTCCAGAAGTATGGCTCCAGAGTCCAAACTCTCCCACATTGTGCTCCACAGCCTCCCAGGGGCCCGCAGCACTGACTTCAAAGAAGTACTGCATCTAACGGGGCTGGAGGCAGAGGCGGTCCTGGGAGAAACACCGCTGCACCCACTGAAGGTACACAGGGAATATCTGCTGCGTGGGTCAGGAGATCTGAGCCCTAGTCCTGCCAATGACGCTGCTGTAGGCCGCTGGGAAATGGCCCGCAGACTGTGCCCTCATGCTACAATCCTAAGACTGAACCAGATACTACAAAAATCCACCACCACACTCTTTTCTCCTCTGGACTTATGTGAAGAGGTGAAGGCGGTTTCCTGTGGGAAAATCCCAAACTGCCCCTACTGTACCTGAGCAACTTTATACCACACTCCTCCCTTCCCACCCACCAGATGGCCCTGCACTCCTGCTCACTTCCTTCATATTTAAAGTAAGTGCCTCCTGTTTTGTCCCTTACATTGTTCTGTTTTATGCTGCCAGAGCTTTACCATCACAAGAAAAATGAGGTACATCTGAGAAGCAACCTTCACCTTCCACTCCCCTGAAAAGAGGATATCCCTTGCCGGAATAATGAGTGGTTATTCAAACATTCCTGCCCACTGACTCCTCCAGAGCAGGAAGGCAGACAGTCAAGGCAGGTATTAACAGCAGCAACGAGGTAACAATAAGAAATAAGGATTGAACAACATGAAAAGAGATTACTATATGAATTTATAAAAGAGTGAACCAGCAAATGTCAGGGGCAGGAAAACAGAGAGAGAGAGAGGCAGGGTCCAGTTTCATCGTGGGATCAGTGCTATGTCACACAGGCTTGTGATCTTTCAGAGCAATGAAAAAACATCTGAGCATCTGTGTACTGAACTGACTAGTTACAAATCCAGAAGCTGGAGACAACCCCTATCAAAGCCCGAGGTCAACAGACTCCAAAGCACAGTCTCTACTTTCAAATACATGGGGTTTACAATCTTAACCACCCCATACCTTGAGCTTATTACAGTATCACAAGATTTCGTTTTAGTAGCAAAAAAATCCTTTTACTGACGAGCAATTTCAGTCTGGAACTAAGAGACAGTGAGCCCCTTAGCTACCGATATGACCTCAGGCAAGACGAAATGAAGAAGTATGGTTACAGCAAATCCTCACATGTAATATGAAGAAGCATGATTATAGCAAATCCTTACAAAAGAATTTTGAAAGCTGCCCTATTCACCTAGCAGAAAATATCTATTTTTTAAAACACATCACTGACTTACTTCAATATCGCAGCACTTAGAGAACAGGTCTAATTTAATTCTTAACCACGAAGAAACACTACCTCTAAGTGCTTCCATGATTGGCTGGACCGTCTCAGACCACTGGTGTGCGTTGATGGTCGTATAGATCCCAGGGAAATCTCTCTGCCAGATTCTTTGTCCTACTGACCAAATTCCCCCAAGTTCAGAATTTGCCTGCAATAAATATCACTGCCTTTGAGGATAGTCGCTCCGCAGATTTACCAACAACTGTATCTTAAAACATAATTCAACATTTCTCTTAAGACGTATAATTACTTCTTCAGCCCAGTCACTATCAAAAAGGTTTTTAGATGCTGTGGACAGTAATGCAAAATTTATTTGTATGGTTTATATACATTTTTATTATAACAGAAAATTAAAGCATAAAACAGTTGTCCAAAAATATTTCAGAATTAAGTCTGGAAATTAATTTTCTTAAACACTGCTTTTTCAGAATGTTGTATTTGTATTTCATCTGTACATATATGTGATCAACGTTATGTAGAATATTCATATATATGTGCATGTAAAATACATACACATATTTCTTGGGCAAAAGTAATAGCAAAATGACTAATAATAAAGATTGTCAATCTAAGATGTCATACACTGTAGCCTCTCCCAGGAAAGAATTCCCGCTAACATCACTGAAACGATGAGTGTAATTTACAGTTCTTTATTTTAAGTCAATGAAGCTGGAGGAACATTCCAATCTTACTTAATCGAATGTCTGGAGAAGAAAGAATAAAAATACTAAAATGAATTGCTGCTGAATATCAATAATGAACAGAAGAATTCAAGTGAATTCTTGGTAATATTTGGTGAATGTTTAAAAAATTCACTTCGCATTTATGCTAGAAACAGGGAATCCCATGAAATTAAAAATATATTTCATTCTACTTTGGAAGAAACTTTTAAGACATTACTTCATCTAATCTCCCATCCAAACTAAGAAATCTAAAATCCTAATTAGCAAAAATAATCTTAATACTGTGAAAATCATTTTTAGGATATTCTTGGAAATAATATCAATTTCAAAGTAAATACCATTACTGCATAAATTAGTTAAAAAAGCAAAAACACCATAAACCAAACCTTTATTAAAAGGTCTCAGTTGGTTGCCAGGCAAAGCGACACTTAAAAGAAGCGTCTTAACAAACATGATCAGTAGAAGCTGAGCACAGATTTCTATACCATCCAAGGGAAATTAAATTTCTGATTAGGGGAATTTGTAGATCTGTTCTTAAACTTTAATACCAGTTTAGTAACTATTTCTGTGAACTACAGGGGAAAGAAAACAGAAACTTTAAAAACTTTAGAAGGTTGCCATTTAAATGAATGCTGTTACTACATTCAAGTAGTAGGATACATTGAAGAATACTTACAGATTTTATAGCAGGTGGTATCCGTTTCCAAAGATATCTTGCATTATTCCTAATTTACATCCCCCCAAGAAAGAATAAGCAATTAAAAAAAAAATCATCTCAGTAAATGTTTAAAATTCTAGATCTCACTGCAAACACACAGAAGTATATTTAAAATACTCTGTATTTTATAGAGTGAAATTTAGTTTTTTTTTTTTAAAGATTTTATTTATTTATTTGACACAGAGAGAGAAAGCACAAGTAGGCAGAGAGGCAGGCAGAGAGAGAGGGAGAAGCAGGCTCTCCACTGAGCAGGGAGCCGGACGTGGGGCTCGATCCCAGGACCCTGGGATCATGACCTGAGCCGAAGGCAGCCGCTTAACCGACTGAGCCACCCAGGCGCCCCGAAATTTAGTTTTATATGAATTTGTCCATGGGAAGTAAAGTAGCTTTCCAGATAAAAAAAACATAAAGTACTTTCACCAAAGTAATATTTTGCCATTTTTAGTGGATTTTTAATTAACGATCTAGATCTTAAATTAAGGCAACGGTACACTAAAAACACAAACACTTAAGTAGGTAATTTATTCATATATAAACAAATTTCTATTCAAGGCTCTGGAATTCCCTGACAATGAGTGCAGAGTCACCAAAACTTCAAGGCAGTTTTTAAGAGTTTGAAAACTTGAACTACAACAAACATACGATGAGAGGATTACAAAAATGAAACCGACAGCTCTGATGATAATATGTCTAACAGAAATCGCAGGTTAGTTTTTTTAAAAGGTATGAAACAAAAAGGTTGAATAGAATTTGCCAACAACATTTAACAGTAATCATTGACGATTCATAGCACAAGGGACTCCTGTACGCTTATGCTTTCTGACTTTTCGTCAATGAACACGAATTAGGAATAACTAAAAAACAACACCTTTCAAAAAATCTCATAGGTGTTGTTACTTAAATTTCTCTTAACTTTCTCAATCCTCCCTTTCAGTTTCTCTTGATCTACTGATTACATATGAAATTAAGTATACAGAGGTCATACGAAGTTTTCTAAAGACAAAAAAGGTCAACAGAATTAAAGGAATTTATTGACACTGTAGTTTCGCATAACAAATTAGAATGTGTTTTTAGAGAATATATGTAAAACAAGTGTATCTTAAAACAACTCAGCCTAATCACAGTTTGAGTCACGATTCAATATATGAAACAGGTATGTTAAGTATTACAATAGAAGATAAAGCTCCTTGCACCTTCTTATGTTTTAATGATCTCTCTTCAATGCAAGAGTAATTTCTGTACAATCCTGACGAAGCTGCTGCTCTTGGCTTTAGGTAGAAGGTACTTACATGTCATTGTGAAGCAGATATAAAGCTAACAGCTGACCATACACTGGGGGAGTAGCAATTCCTCCAGGAGCCTGTAAGGCCAAAAACGAGAAACCTTATTTATATTTACACTTAAAAAAAAAAAGAAGATTTTATTAACACTAATCTAAAAAATAAGCCTATTTTATAATACTTAGTACTACAGATGTAGAAAGAGCTCAGAGAAGTACCAAACACTAAAAATCACAGTGTTAAGTTTAGATCTGCCATCAGCTGTGATTTTCTCTCTCTCCAAAGCTCTGTGTCTTTATATGCGCGAGAATATTTAAACGGGATTCCTTTCCCAGTTCTCAAATTCTTAAACGGTCTTACTATTAAAAGAAACAAACATTTCCAACAGATTCCTAAAGCACTATGATTCTGCCCATTCTTATCAAGTATGTTGAATAGCTAAGTAATGAGTGATGAATAGGAAAAAACAAAAAAAACAAAATACAGCCGAGTGCTACAAAGACATTTCTCTCTTCATTCAAATTTGATTCATTCAAAAAAGATCTATTAAGTGTTTATTAGTGAGCTGCTGCTTCTGGCTGTTGTCTCCTTTGGTTAATTAACTTTTTATACCAATGTTATACATGGTTTTCCAGTGCCTTTCTAAGGAAAAAAAACCCTCAATTAACTTTAACAGCTGCATGATACAACTTTCACCAGTCTTGTAATACAAGACCGAACGGTAAGCTTAGGTGGTGACATTATGAGACTAAGGACTTTCTTAGTTGAAAAAAGGTTACTCCTTCTTTAGTCTGTGTGTATGCCTGCACAAACGCCTTTAATAAAATCCACATTCTCCCGCCTTCCACCATACGGGGAGGAAAGATGCCCAGTCTAATTAACACAAGAAACATATTGGAGGATGTCAGGAGCAAAGATGCCCCGGGTTTTCGCACTGACTAGCTGAAAATAAACAACAAAAAGCTCCCAGCGAGCTTGGGGAGACGGGGTCCAGACCCGTAGCCTTCGGAGCGGACCCCGGCGTCCCGAGCTCCCCAAGCCCAGTTCCCGCGCCCGCCGCGAGCCCCGCGGGCCCTGTTACCCCGGAAACCGGCACCGCCCCGGGACCGCAGAAGACCCCGCGGTTTCTCCCAGCGCGACGCGAACGGCTACCTCGAGCTCCTGGTTCTCGCACTGATCCAGCAACTTTTTGAAACTAAAGGCACTTTCCGCCATCACCGCCACTGGCATCTTCCCGGCCGGTCCCGCCGCGGCAACCCCACGAAAGCAGACCCACACTGTCCCTCGGGCCGTCGCGCCCGCAATGACGTACAAGGCCGCCGTCGCCGCGGAGCGCCCCGGCGCAGCTGTGCCGTTGATTCCGGCGCATAGTCGGACGCCACTACCCTCGGGGAAGGGTCGCTGCCGCTCTGGCCGGCGCTCTCGGTGCTCTGGAGGACTCGCCCGGCCTCGCGGGAAGCGGCTTCCGGAGCGCGAGGCCAGAACTGTGAAGGGAGGGGTGTGCGCGGATTCCAGGACAGCTCGCCGTCTCCGCTTTGCGGCCTGATACGCATGCGCACTTCGAGGAGCAAGCTTTTCCTGCTGGTCACAGGGATGCTCGCGGGCTTGGCTTGCGCCCCTCCTACACTCCCAGACTCATGTTCTCTGAAACTGGTCAGGTGTGGGCTTCAGCCCCGGAGCCAGCGTGGCTGGACCGCTCACCGGGCTTGGAGATCGGGCCCCGGATCGCCCCGGCCGCCGCCGCCCCCCGGCCTCCGTGGGTGCCCCCTAGTGCTTTTCGCCCGCGGGCGCTCTAATGTGCAGTTGCATGGACTTATTGCCGTGTTGCCCTTCACGAGACCGCCCGCGAAGAGGCTTCTGTTTGCGTGCTGCTGCAGGGTTGGACGCACAATTTGTGGGCCCAGAGCAAATCGGAAATGCAGGACCCTCGTTCAAAACATGGGAGGGGGGACTTAAGGGTAATATAATGTAAAGCTTTCTCCTTTGACTGCACTGTACCTCAATTTTTCATGTGCTTTTTGCTATTTAATATAATTCTAAGGAAAGAAAAATTAAAATTTTAAATTATTAGCATGAATCTTAACATCCGTCTTTGTATGGTGTACTGCCAGTTTTAAATTCATATATAAGTGCGTTTAACTCTTACGTGGAATCACAGAAATCACGCAATTCGTGTTTCATAGCTCATAGATGCACACGTATGTTGTTCTTACTAAAGCCATGGAAATGCACAAAAGTGACAACTATTTTTCATGCTCTTCATTTCATGCACATGAAATACACTTTCTACCCTCTGTGTACTGATGGGTAAGGAAGGGCTGAGAGGAATAGGACCGTTCCCTTTGATGCTATGTTACCATTTTCAGCACAAAGGAATGTTTCAGCAGGATTGCAAGGAAGTAACGTAAGTAATGTAAGTAAGAAAGAACGGTCAAGAGCGTTCCTTGGATGTTCATATTCCCTAGGACACCATTGCCTTCATTATATCTTTGAAGAAAGTTCAGGTTCCAAGTGAAAATGTGGCTTCTCAGGGCTATCTGCATGCAGCTAACTCAGTTGTAGACACAGTGTGCTTACCTTGTGAACACACTTTGGGGCTCGCTGAACTCCCACCATTGGGGGTCCAGCTGGGGATTCATGTAGTATTGGGAGCACTGTGGAAGGGCAGGGAACACACATATTGCTCCTACCTCTTGGCTCACGTGTAAATGCTCCTTCGTCCCTATGGGCTTCACTTGCCAAACATGCTCAAAGGTAAAATTACTAAGAATTTCAAGACAGTGACAGCATCACTGATTATTTTTGCTGAATCAACACTGTTTCCATGGGGAAATGACTGTGTAATAATGCTTCGGATGGAATACAAAGATAAACCACTACAAAACTCAAGGAATTGACAACATTGAATAGGAAGATACACAGGGGCGTGCGGGTGGCTCAGTTGGTCAAGCATCCAGCTCTTGATTTCGGTTCAGGACATGGTCTCAGGGTCGTGAGATCCAGCCCTGAGTTGGGCTCTGGGGCTCTGTGCTCTGGGGGGGAGGGGTCTGCTTGAGTTTCTCTCTCTCCTTCTGTCCCCCCCACTCCGCTCTCTCTCTCTCTCCAAAAAAAGGGGGGGAGGTACAGAAATAGCTGGCATAACTGGAGATATTTTGGAGAAATAAAGCAACCAAATTTCATCAATTACATGAAGAAGAGGAGCACCGAGAGGCAAAGTGATTCTAAGACCATTTGACATAAATTCAACGAACAGGATTTAAAATTTTTAACGTGTAATAACGGCTGCCAACGTATTTGGGGCAAAGTAAGATTCAGTGGGATCAACTTCCCAATGATTTTGATAAGGAAAATCTGTGTCCTAAGATGGCCGACCGAGCTGGCGGAAGAGTCCCAGTCCTTGCCCCAGGGCTCTTCTGGGTTCTTCTCCCTGCTCTGCTTCCTGCGCGCACCAATCCGGGTTCTTCTCCCTGCCCCGCTTAGCGCACGTGCCAAAAGTGCCAAGTATGCAGAAGTAGAAATGTATAAATTGCCCCCTTTGTTTGTGCTTGGGGCTCAGACCTTTGGAGACCAGTCTCCTCTGAGCCCGCCAGTGTTAAATAAACCTCCTATCCTCCAAGATCTCCGGGTGCCGCTTGGTTCTTAGGTTGGGCAATCCTGTCCAGGTTCTGTAACATTTGGTTCCCTGACCGGGAAACCCAACCGCACTGGCCCATTGTTGCCACCGGTTTTGGGGCAACAGCAGGGCGGTGACGGAATGAGGGATTGTAAGGGAGAAGGAGCGCCCTGCCTAATTTTCGGCAGTCTCCTGCCCCGGTTGCCTCGGGCCAACCCCGCTCCGCTGTGCCCGCTGGACTCGAGGAGACTTGGCAGGTGAGGACCCTGTCCTGATGTCGGATTCCGGTAAGGCCTGGGGCCCCAGGACCCAGACAGGCCCACCCCCATTGGGGTGGAAGGGGAGCCTGATCACCTCCCAGAGACCTCTTAGAGGTCTCACGGGTAGGGATTCCCAGGGAGGGAATGTAATAGCTTCTGGAGTGTGAATGTGTGAGTGAATGTGCAGTCCGGCCTGGCTTGCTCAAGCAGACTGATTCTATGACTCCACGGGCGGGCACCCTTAAAGTCCCCAGAAGCCTGCAGAGTCTGAGTGGGACTGTCTGCGATTCCATAGTGAACGGCATACTGTCTTTGGCGGCATCGGAATAGTTTCTGATTATAAGTCACAACAGTGAGCCCGCTATGGCTAAGCCTCACCTAAGCTCCTTCGGAACACGGCCAGATGGGCATCTGATTGGTCTCCTCACCCCAGGAGGCACCCCCCCTTGTCCGTCTCTGTGCCACCGCACACAGGGACATCACCATGGGGTCAGGCCAGAGTAAACCTACAGTTCTAGAGACCATGATCAAAAATTTCAAGAAGGGGTTTTCGGGAGACTATGGAGTCAGGATGATCCCCGGCAAGCTGAGAACCCTATGTGAATTGGAATGGCCCAACTTTGATGTCAGGTGGCCTTCAGAAGGGACACTGGATGTCCCAATGACTCGTCGAGTATGGTGAGTCATAACAGGAGAAGCAGGACACCCTGACCAGTTTCCGTACATTGACTCCTGGCTAGGAATTGCTTAGACCCTTCCCCCCTGGGTGCGATTTGCTTACAATAGGCAGGGACAGGCCAGGGTCTTAATTGCCTCATCCAAGCGACCTAAAGAAAATCAGCAAAAGCCCCGGTCTCCACAAATCCTAGCCAGAGCTCCCGAGGACGAGCCGATCCTGCCCCCACTGTACGCACCCCCAAGACCACAAACACCTGGCCCTTCAGCTCCAGACACTCTGCCGCCATCAGTCTCACCGGCGCCCCCAGGCCCAGAAGATGCACCAGTGCCCCCAGGCCCCAAAGATCCACTGTCTCCAGGACCAGCAGCCAGGCTGAGCCCCAGGCCAGTTGCAAGCACTCTCCAAATGCCAGTACAAGAGACATGGGAACCCAAGAGGCACGATGAAGATGGGACAGTCCAACCCAGCCGTTCCATGATGTATTATCAGCCCTTCTCCACCACCAACCTCCTCATCTGGAAACAAAACACCCCATCCTACTCTGAGAAACCACAGGCTATGGTAGACCTCATAGAATCCCTCTTCCAGACTCATCGGCCAACTTGGGAAGACTGCCAACAGTTACTCGCACCCTGTTTAACACAGAGGAGAGGAGGAGAATAATGAAAGGTGCACGGCTGTACCTGGAAGAGCACACACCAGTGGGAGTCATCAGCCCTGCTGCCTGGGCTAATACGGCTGCACCCAAAGAGCACGCAGCATGGGACTTCACCACAACTGAGGGACAAGCCCACATCCACTGGTACCAGGAGGCCCTCCTCCAGGGAATCTGGGCAGGAGCTAAGAAACCCATGAACATGACTAAGGTCACTTAACAACCAGGGGAGTCCCCTGGGGACTACTACTACGAAAGACTATGTGAAGCCTACAGGATATACACTCCATTTGACCCCAAGGCATAGGAAAGCCAACAGATGGTAAACACCTCCTTCATGGCTCAGGCCACCCCAGACATCAGAAAATAAAACTTCAGAAACTAGAGGGTTTTGCCGGGATGAACATCACCCAACTAACAGAGATTGCCAATAAGGTCTACATGAACAGGGAAGTCGCAGCTGAACGGGAAGCCGACAAAAAGATGAAAAAGAAAGTCAGCCTCCTCACTGCCGCCCTGAAAGAAAAGGACAACACAAAGGTGGGGAGACCACAACCACCGAAAGGGGGGAAGCCCCGAACCCCCTTGGCAAAGGATCAATGTGCCTACTATAAAGAGAAAGGGCACTGGAAAAAAACGAATGTCCCAACTGGGGAAAGGCTCAGAAGCCCAGCCGCTACGAGAAAGAACCCCGAGAGGAGGACTTCACAGGCCTTGCGGGAATGGACTCAGACTGAGGGGGACCGGGCTCTTTCCTCCTTGGCCCCCATGAGTCCATGGTCAAAATGAAGGTGGGGGGCCAACCAGTGACTTTTATGGTTGATACTGGGGCTGAGCATTCTGTTGTCACCCCCTCACCCCCCAGTGGCCCCTTTCAGCAAAAAGACTGCGACCATCCTTGGGGCCACCGGGATGCGGGCGATACAACGGCCCTTCTGCCAGGCTCACCAGTGTGAACTCAGGGGCCACACAGTCTGACACGAATTCCTTTATCTGCCTGATTGCTCCATCCCTCTCCTGGGCCGAGACATACTCTCCAAGCTTAGGGCTCAGATAACCTTTGAGCCCACTGGACACGCTAGCCTCCAACTGAACCCAAGGCAAGAGGAGACGGGGTCTCTGGTACTAGCAGTTACCACGCCGAGGGAAGAAGAATGGAGGCTATTCTGTGCCCAGGCCCAACCAAGTAGCCTGCTGGAGTTCAGACTCGCCTTCCCTTCAGTATGGGCTGAAAACAACCCACCTGGACTAGCCCGAAATCAGGCTCCTGTCATTGTTGAACTGATCCCAGGAGCCCAACCTCAGAGGCCAAGGCAATACCCCCTTCCACAAGCAGCTAAGATTGGCATCCAAGAACATCTGACCAAACTCAAAGAAGCAGGTATTCTAGTCAAATGCCAGTTGGCCTGGAATACCCCACTCCTGCCAGTCAAGAAGCCAGGAGGGGGATACCGACCCATTCAAGATCTGTGGGCCATCAACAAGGTGACCATCTCTCTGCACCCAGTGGTCCCGAATCCATACACCTTCCTTGGCCAAATCCTAGGGTTGGCCAGATGGTTCAATTGCCTAGATTTGAAGGATGACTTCTTCTGCCTCCACTTAGCTCCCCAGAGCCAGCCACACTATTTGCCTTTGAATGGTCTAAACCGGATACAGGAGGCCAGATGCAACTGACTTGGACGCACCTCCCGCAGAGGTTTAAAAACTCACCAACCCTCTTTGTGGAAGCACTGGCTGCGGACCTGGCCAGCTTCCCAAGAGAGGCCACACGATGCACCCTCCTCCAATATGTGGATGACCTCCTCCTTGCCTGTGACACACAAGAAGTCTGCACAAAAGGCACAAAGGCCCTCCTACAGCTCCTGTTAGACTCAGGATACCGATCCTCATGGAAGAAGGCACAAATCTGCCAACAACAGGTCTGATACCTTGGTTTCCTTCTCACCCAAGGGAAAACCCGTGGGTCACCCTTGAAACAGTAAGGACATTAAATCCGGCAACCTTTCTCCCCACAGAAGAGGGGGAACCAGACCATGACTGCTCCAAGGTGACTGATGAAGTCTATGCAAGCCGTCCAGATCTGTGGGATCAAGCCATAAAGAATCCAGAACTCATGCTGTTCAGCGATGACAGCAGTTACCTACAAGAGGGTGCCCGGAAAGCGGGTTATGCAGTAACCACAACCACTGAAGTCCTAGAAGCTAAGGCATTACCAGCTGGATGGTCAGCTCAATGGGCTGAATTATATGCCTTAGTCCAAGCCCTCACCCTTGGTGAAGGCAAGTGAGTCAACATCTATACTGACTCTCGGTACGTCTTTGCTACTGTACTTATACATGGGGCCATCTACAAGGAAAGAGGCCTCCTAGCCGCAGCAGGAAAAGCTATCAAGAACAAGGAGGAGATACTGAGACTCCTCGAAGCTGTCTGGCTTCCAAAGGAAGTAGCAATCCTGCACTGTAAGGGATGCCAGGAAGGAGACGATCCCATAGCGTGGGGGAAATCATCTGGCAGATGAGGCAGCCAAGACCGCAGCCAGTGAGGACATAGACAGAGCCCCTTCCCTCACCATGGCCCTGACACCCCCGGAAGAAGTCCCTCCACCGAGTTACACTAAAAACGAAAAGGAATGGGCCATGGCTGAGGGAGCCACCCTGACTGAAAAGGGTTGGTGGATGATGCCAGATGGTGGCATCTTTGTTCCAACAGCAACTGGAGGGCATCTAGTCAAGGAACACCACCGACTCACTCATCTGGGAAAACTGCATCAGAGACCCTTCTCAAGAAGCACTACTACATCAGTCAGCTGCCAGCACTATGCTGAGCAACAAGTGAACGATGCATGACATGTGCTAAAAATAATGCTCAGTCTGCACCACGGCCCCCGCCAGGTGTCCAGAGGATGGGAGCAACCCCTTTTGAAGATCTAGAGGTAGACTTCACAGATGTGCAGCCGAGCAGGGGGTTCAAATATCTCCTAGTAGTAGGATGCACATACTCTGGGTGGGTCGAAGCCTTCCCGACCAGGACGGAGCAAAGCCAGGAAGTAGCTAAAGTCCTCTTGCGGGAGATCATGCCCCGGTTTGGCCTGCCATTAACAATCCATAGTGACAGTGGACCCGTATTTGTGACAGATATTGCACAGGTCTTGACCAAATCTCTCAACATCACCTGGAGACCACACCGCTTACCGGCCCCAAAGTTCAGGGAAAGTAGAGCGAAAGAATTGCACCTCAAGGGAACCTTAGCAAAGTTTTGTCAGGAGACTAACCTCCCATGGCCGGATCTGCTACCCCCTAGCTCTCCTGCGTGCTCACTGCACGCCCGGGACATCAGGTTTCTCCCCATTCGAATTAATATATGGACGGCCTCCCCCGTGCTTGGGAAGCCTTCCAGGAAACTTGCATCAGGTTGGAGATAAAGGGATAAAGGAGCAGCTTCAGGCCCTGGGGGCCACCCTGAATAAATTACAAAAGTACACCATTGAGAGGGCCCCAATCTCCTTAGGGTCTCAGGTACACTCCTTCCAGAAGGGGACTCAGTTTGGGTCAAAGATTGGAAGAAAGACCCCTCAAACCGCAGTGGACAGGGCCCCACACTGTTGCTCTACCACCCCTTCTGCCCTCAAGGTCTCAGGTGTCACCCCGTGGGTCCACCACTCCAGAATGAAGAAAGCTCATCATTCGGATGAGGAGCCGTGCCAGTGGAGAGTCCAGCCAGACTTCACGAACCCACTCCGGCTTTACCTTCAACGAGATCCCCCAACTGATGGACATCTGCTCACACCGTGGTCCCTAGCTCTCATCGGCATGACTTCCCTCATTTTGGGAATCAGACTACACTGTTGCCCCTCCTGACTGGACTTTCCCCCACAGGCTTACTATTGTCATTGCTTATTGGGTGTCCCTAGGGTGTGTTATTGCACTTACTAGTCCACGGGTTTCATCTGCTGATGGGTTAGCCACGATGGCTCCCTCTACCTAAGGTCATAGACCCCACTTTTACTGGCCCTCTGCTGTCTACTCCTGAGCGCATGTCACCGTGGTTTTCCTGGCCCCGGTCAGTCCCGGGCTTCTGCTACCTGGTGTGCGGTTCCTCCTCACTGCCTCTAGCTTGCCCGGCCCGGCAGGGGGGCAAACTCTCGTATCACCGTTACTGGCAAATGGACTTTCCAGCCTATCCCCCTCAAACCTGCACCAGTGCCCCCACTGGCTTCTTCCACCTGGGATGGGCACACACCAAAGGTTAACCTCCATTTTGATGGATGCCAGCTTCTTGACTCCTCCTGGGAACCTCACAGACGGTGTTCCTACCATGGCCCTCACTCTGGTTACCAGCTGGTAGGTATCTACATCTGTGGGGGCCCTACGCCTCAACAGCCCAACACCTGCCCTCAGTTCTGCTCGCGAGCCTGGGGATGTGAGTCATGGGTGGCAACTTGGCTGGGAATGGAATGATGGTCCACCAGGTGGCGCCTCAAACAGCGCAGTGACATCTGGATTTCCTTGTCACGCAACGCCACCCCATCCTCTTGCCCTAACAATCACTGTATACTGCTCACCCTCTCAGTCTTAGAACCCAATGCCACATCATGGGCTACAGGAATCATTCTCCTGTTGGGCCAATATCACCCTATGGGGACCGACTCCATGGCTAAATTTATGATTAAGTCCATGTTCACTCCAAGCCTTACAGTTAACCCCCAGAGTCAGACAGAAAATAACTCACCCTGGCGCATCGCTGGGTCCCCCATTCATACGCAGCAAGCATCTATAACACAACTGTTAGGTGTGATCAACTCCTCCCACTAAGCGCTTAACCACTTGAATCCACCCCTAGCGTCTGACTGCTGGATCTGTATGAAGCCCGGTCCCGTCCAATACCTAGGTGTCATCCTCAACCGGTCTACCATGTCACCTCCCACCTCAGCACCGGGGACCTCAGATTATCCTTTTCTGGCTCTGGTACCGCCATATGGAAACTCTTCCTCTCCCATCACGGGCCCCAGTTGGGTCTGTGCGCCTAACAACACTTTTCTGGCTTGTGATCAAGGTGGATACACCTGCATCCCCCCGCGCGATCAATCATGCACGCTTGTCAGTCTCTTACCCGATCTTTCAGTCCTCTCTGGGGGCGATGCCCCGCTCATATGGAGATCCCCTAACTGCCCTCGATGCTCTCGCACGGCCGTCCCTCTTACTGTGAGCCTGCCGGCTGCATCAGGCGTTGCCCTTGGCGCCGCGGGCGTTGGGATGTCTCAGGTGCAGTACCAGGGGTTAACTCAACAACTCACGGCGGATTTTTCCGCCTCACTCAGTCGGCCCTGGCCCGCAGTGCCAACTCGACTCACTGGCCTCAGTGGTCCTCCGAAACAGGCACGGGCTTGACCTGCTCACGGCCGCACGGGGGAGGGGGGCTCTGCCTCTTCCTATAGAAGGACTGTTGTTTCTATGCTACTGAGTCGGGGGTGGTCCAAGAAACTCTGACCCAATAACAGGAACGAGCACATCGCCGGTAGGAAATACTCCAGCGGACAACTTGGTGGGATTCCCTCTCACAGTGGTTCCCTTGGTTCGCCCCCCTCGTCGGCCCCCTCCTATTGCTTCTCCTCAGAGTAGCATTTGGTCCTTGTATTCTTAATGCCCTTATTAGGTTTATCACTACTCAAATTGCTAAAATCAGACTCCAGTTACTCCTTACTCACTATCGCCTCTTAGAAGATGTAGACGATGCCCTCTAAACTAGGTGTTTAAAGGGGCATTAAAAGGGGGGAATGATAAGGAAAATCTGTGTCCTAAGATGGCCGATCGAGCCAGCAAGAGAGTTCCAGTCCTTGCCCCGGCGGGGCTCTTCCAGGTTCTTCTCCCTGCTCTGCTTCCCGCGAGCACCAATCCGGGTTCTTCTCCCTGCCCCACTTCGCACACGCACCAAGAGTGCCAAGTATGTGGAAGTAGAAGTGTATAAATTGCCCCCTTTGTTTGTGCTCGGGGCTCAGACCTTTGGAGACCACTCTCCTCTGAGCCCGCCCGTGTTAAACAAACCTCCTATCCTCCAAGATCTCCGGGTGCTGCTTGGTTCTTCCGTCGGGCGATCCAGTCCAGGTTCTGTAACAATTTGATCATTTAAAAAGAAAACTGTGATTGAAAGCTTTGGCAGGTACTCTCGGCTGCCAAAAGGTGAAGATCTAATAGATGGTTCTTTGCTGAACAGAAAAGCCCAGTGAGCCTTTGGAAATATGAGTACAGGTTATAGGTACAATTTGGGGTGTCATTTGGAGGACCAAACTGTCCTCTAAAGACAGGTACAGGCATTTGGGTATTGGAAGCTGGGAGTTGGGAGAGAAAGAGAGTCTTGGGAAAGGGAAAGAGGGCTGGGGGTGGAGCAGGGGGAAGAGCAGTCGGGGCCCAAGGGGAGATGTTGGCCTGGAAACAGGGAACTCAGAGTGCAGTGAAGGGCTGACGGGTTTCCAGGGCTGTGATGCTGGCATCCAGTTTTAGGTTGTTACTGTGAGTGCCGCACCTGTCTTTACCTCCAAACTTTCAATAATAGGCAGGGGGAATGGAGGTGTAGGAAAGAGGGCAGGCTGGTGTAAAAGGCAATCATTTCAGGAGGTAGAACTCAGAAAAGAGATCAGGACTTGGCAGAAGTAGGCAAGAGGAGAGGCCATGGGAAAGAAGTTCTGCATCCTGGAGACGCTGACTCGGGGATGGCAAGGGGTGGGTCAGCATGCCAAGGAAGTGTGGGCTCCCATGCTGAGAGCCCCATCTCATACCATGTATAATAATTAACTGGAACTAGATCAAAGACATCAATGTAAGAATTAAAATGGTTAGAAGAAAACACAGTAAGTCTTCCCGACCCAGGGTTAGGCACTGACTTCATAAATATGACACCAAAAGCACAAGCAACAAAAGAAAGAATAGATAAAGTGGACATTATCAAATTAAACATTTTTGTGCTTTAAAGGACGCCATCAAGAAGGTGAAAGGACAACCACAGAATGGGAGAACATTTTGCAAATCATATACTTGATAAGAGACTTGGACTTATGATCAATAAATAACTCTTACAACTCAAAAATAGAAAGTCAAATAATCCAATTTAAAAAGGGGCAAAGGATTTATTCAGTCAATTCTCCCAAGAAGACATGCAAATGGCCAAAAAGCACATGAAAAGATGCTCAAGAACATTACCTATTAGGGAAAGGCAGATCAAACCCCAAATCCCATCCACTAGGGTAGTTATAACAAACAAGACAGATCATACTAAGTGTTGGTGAGGATGTGGAGAAGTTAGAGCCTTTATACGCCGTGGGTGGGAATGCAATATGCTTCGGCTGCCCTTGGAAAACAGGAGGGCGGTTCCTCAGAAGTGTAAACAGCCAGCATGTGACCCAGCAATTCTACTCCTAGGTCTGTACCCAAGAGAAATGAAAACACATCCATATAAAACCTCGTGCATGATGTTCATGGCAGCATTATTCTTAATAGCCAAGAAGTGGAAATAATCCAAACATCTATAGATAACAGACAAATAGATAGTAAAACACGGTATATCCAATATAGTAGAATATTATTTAGTAATAAAAACAAATGATGTAGTGACATTGCTACAACATGGATGAATCTTGCAAACGTTGTGTTGAGTGAAATAAACCAGTTGCAAATGACCAAATATTGTATGATTTTATTTACGTGAAATATCCAGAAGTGGCTATTCCATAGAGGCAGACAGTAACTGGCAGGAGGTAGCAGGACCTGGGGCGAGGGGATGGGCCACGGAGGACTGGGGCTGTGGCTGGAGTTTATGGACAGCTCTGCCTAGACTTGCAGGGAAGCAGCTGCAGGAATGGGCCACCCACCCCGGAGCCTGAGCTTCCCACTCGAGGCAGAAGCTAACATCAGAGCAGGACCAGCTGCCTCTGTTGGCTGGATAAGAACAGATAGGGAGGGAAGGGGATGCATTTTTAATTCCTGAGATGACAAACTCAGCAGAGTAGGGAAGTATATTAATTCTGGTGGATGGTCCTCTGGAAGAACTGGGATTTCGGGGTCCTGATGTGGCCGAGAATGGGAAAGGAGGTTCTCATGGACTGTCATTGGACCACTGACTTACAGGGACATTTGTGTCTGTGCTTGGTAAAATCTCAGATGGAGTTCTTGGCAAAGTCATCCCCTGCAGATGGCACTGCTGGTGGGGGGGCCACCATTTTGGAAAGCAAGGTAGCGGGGCGCCTGGGTGGCTCAGTCGTTAAGCGTCTGCCTTCGGCTCAGGTCATGATCTCAGGGTCCTGGGATCGAGCCCTGCATCGGGCTCCCTGCTCCGTGGGGAGCCTGCTTCTCCCTCTCCCACTCCCCCTGCTTGTGTTCCGTCTCTCGCTGTCTCTCTCTCTGTCAAATAAATAAATAAATAAATCTTTAAAAAAAAAAAAAAAAGGAAAGCAAGGTAGCAACACATGTGGGAGCTGCGACACAGTCTTCACCTTCAACGTAGAGTCTGGCCCCCAGAAATTATCCAGAGGAAGACATTGCAAAAGAGGATATCAATCATGGTGAGAAATGGTGCAGCAACGTAAAATACAAAAGCCAAAGCCCTTAAAATGACCTCTGTGTCTAATAGGTGAAAGGTCAACCATGGCATGGTCAGGCAAGGGGATGTTTTGAAGTCATTAAACTCATAAAGTCTATGTAAAAGGAGCCTTTCTGAAATAATGTTAAGGAAAAACAGGAAATAATGCAGTTTATATCACTATGTTCCAGACCAGATTTACGGGGACATGTTGGAAGGGACATAGAACTGGAAGCTCTTGTAAGACTAAGGGGCTAGATTATAGGTGAGAAATATTTTCTTTTAAGAATTCTTTTAGGGGCACCTGGGTGGCTCAGTTGTTAAGTATCTGCCTTCGGCTCAGGTCATGATCCCAGGGTCCTGGGATCGAGTCCCACATTGGGCTCCCTGCTCCGCGGGAAGCCTGCTTCTCCCTCTCCCACTCCCCCTGCTTGTGTTCCCTCTCTCGCTGTGTCTCTCTCTGTCAAATAAATAAATAAAATCTTAAAAAAAAAAAAGAATTCTTTTAATATTTTGAAATTATTTTAGTGATGATTTTTTGCCCCAAATCTTGCACAACTTTAACAATTCAAAATTAAAAAAAAAAAATAGGACACATCTTTCTTCCCCCACCCCCTTTTTCCTGATGCTCATGTTCACAGGGGAATAATAGAAGAGAACATTTTTGCAAAACTTCAGAAAGGCCCTGGAGCTAAGGGCAGATACGTGTTAGGGCACGTTCAGCGGGATAAAGAAAAGCAGTAAGGAAGGATGTCAGTGGGGGAAGCAAAGGGATTATAAATAAAGCAGGGAGGAAGGGAGAGCGGTGGTGGGTGGGTATGGGGGCGGGCTTACAAAAGTGTCACGTGGAAGCTCTTCTCATACTCATTTATGTGTCTCTTGGACAACGACAGGAGCGGGGATGCAGAGCTGCTCATCACACTTTCCATTGCTAGTTTTATTTAATGCTGTGAGTTCCATGGGGCAGCGTCTCACACCCGTATTGTGAGCACGGACCTAGCAGGTGCTCAGTTAATGTCTGGAATGAACACCGGCTAAATGAACCCATTTTCTTCCTCCATTCCCCGAGAACAGGACCTTGCCTTCTCTTTCCCTTCGTCCATCAATCCTTGCTTCATTTCCTTGCCCCCTACAACCCTCCGGGGTGCTCTGATGCCTTCAGAACCAGTGTCAGTTCTGACAAAAGGGTCCTGCTCTCCTCCCCACACGGAGGGGGATTTGGCTCACTGTGTGCTCCCAGACTTCAGTATGGGATGTGGCCGGAACTGCTCTTGTCTTCAGAGAGCCGAGGATGGAGGGCCGTGCTGGTCACCCTCCCGAATCACCCTCCCCACCAGTACCCAGTACCTCTGCCTATGACATCTGACTTCGGACCTGCAACACTTCCTGGCTGCTTATGCTGGTTGCCTCCGTCCTCTTATCACCTCCAGGACAGTAGTGCCGCCCAGAACCCCAATCCACCCCCACTCGGTTGGAACTCCAGGATTCTGTCTAATCCCCTCGAATTTTCTCCCCTTGCGTTAGGTCACCTCCTCCACATGCACCCTTTCGTTAGAGAGATTTCTTGGGATCAAAAGAGGCAGAATTCATGGCACGGGAGGTGCGGCTGCCCCAGGAGGAGACCATGGCCAAGATGACTAATCAATCACAGTCTTCCTTCCCGTGGAGACCGGGCACGGTCTCAGAATCCTCCTCGACTGAGAACGTCAGCCGGGCCCTACCGACGGAACAGTGACACTTGTCGGCACCCCTGTGCCTGGACGGAGGGGCACCGCCAGTCTGTGTGCCCGGTTTCTTGCAATTGCCATGTCCCACGTGCTTGACCAGGGCCCTGATCTTGAGCATTTTCAGAGGTGGGATCCAGATTGTCATTCCTCCTCAAACAGTTCTTCTCTCCTGCCTTCTGCATGCTCGGGGCTCCACAGGTCCCAGCAAACTGTGCCCGTCTGAGTCATGGCGATCCCCAAGCCCAACCCAGGCCTTAGAGCAACAGCGCATGCCTGGTGATGGGGGGGGGGGTGGTTATTTGATCTCTTCACCCACTGTCTCCGCACAGCCTTGCCCTGGGGTCACAGTCAGTCACCCGGGGAGATCCTACATCCATTGCACTGTGAGAACCACCAGCCCAGAACATGAGCCTCCCGCTGGCTGACTTCCCCACAGCACCTATCCCAGCTCCCTTGCAAATAAGCCTACGGTCAATAAACTTTCTCAAAGGGATGATTCATACTTTCCTAGAAATAGACGGGGATCTGGAGTTGCTTAATAGAAAGTCAGTCTTTGGTGGGGAAAGAAGTGTAGGAATTTCGAAAACCCGATCAGAATGCGTCGTGTGTTTTGGAGAAACCGAAGCAGAAACCATCATGCGTTTCCCACTCCCTTTATAGTAGAATGCTTGAGAGCCCAGCCTTAGATTCCTGGCACTGACCTCGTAGCCTTGGGCCCTCTGCCCCTTCAGGTCTACTTCTGCACCTGCAAAACTGAGGTAACAGCTGGGCTGCCTGCACAGCCGCTTTGAGGATTGAATTAGCTTAGTCTTAGTCCAGTGACTGGGCTCCTGTATGGAGATTATTATTAATCATATGAGAGCAACCAGACCACCTCTAGGTTGGGACGTCCCATACCCTTATTCGCACAGGGTTTTAACACCCATCTGTTTTAACCTTTCACAGTAGGAAGCAAACACTGCACTTAAGTTTTCTGGAGGGAATGCAGTCCTGGCGAAGTAAATTCAGTTTTCTCCCTTCAGAAGGAGAAGGGGGAGGGCCAGCTAGGAGGGCAGGGTCTGGAGACCTCGTGGGTGCGATCTCAGGATGTGCCACCAGGGGGCGCTGTTGCACCGCGGAGGATCTTTGACCTCGCGCCGGACTGGCGGACCTGAGCCAGGCCCGGGGCTCAGCACGCGGATACCTGCTTTATTTCATCTGCTTTTTATTTTTCAGCTCAGGGCAGTTAATTGCTCCTCCTCAAAAGGAGGAGGGGCACTGTGCTTTTGAGGTGTACCTTTCCACGTGCCACATATCTGTCTCAATTTTTCGGGGCTTCCTCAGGCTTGGCTTCATCCTGAGCTGCACGGTCCAAGGGAGGGGACCTTGGACCTTGGACCGTGCGAGGCTCGGGGTGAAGGTCACCATCAGCTTGCGAGATTCAGGTGCCCGCCTTCTCACGGAGTGGGAGCCCCCGGGTGCTCGTCCCCGTCCTGGGGAGCTGACAGGCTGGCGGAGGGGCCAGCGTGAAGACCTGAAGGCTGTTCTGGGGAGTCTGGGACGGAGTCTGATAGAATTGAGGATGATTTTTAAATTGGATTTAAGTGGATTATGAAGCTACCTTATCTGCACCATCCCGCGAACTTCACAGCCACCAGATGAAGAACTGTGGCTCAGAGAGGTTGGGGAACTGTCCCAAAGTCACACAGCTAGCAAGCAACAGAGACATGAACTTGGGCTGCCTCCCTGCAAGGCCCGTTCTCAGCAGCAGCACACAGAGACTGAGGGGACCCCACACACCAGTGAGTGCTCACTCCAGCTACGTCCAGACTCCTGCGTGACTCCTGGGGATCGGTGCGGCCTGGAAACAAGTTTGGGTCCAGGTCACCGCTGAATTTCCAAGGCTACATTATGACTCCATACCCTTCCTGGTACTCCTTTCAATTCCCAATTTCCTCACACCTGGATCCTCTTTGCCTACTGCCCATTCCCGAGACCTACTTGACCCCCCCCGCCCCCCACGTCAGCTCTTATCCTTCCTGGAACGGTTCTGCTGAGCACCTACTCTGTGCCGGGCACTGTGTCAGGAGCTGGGGCTCAGCCGGCAAGAGATTCAGCCTCTGCCCTCAAGCCACCCACTCCCTAAGGAATTCCTCTAGTTTTCTTGGGTCTGTGCTTTCTAGAACTTAGTGGTCCATTTCTGTGTTGTCTATGATCATGTTGTCTATGTTGCATAACAAACGATCCTAAACCTCAGCAGGTTAACATGATAGACATCCATCATCTTACAGTATTCATGGTGCAGGACTCTGGGTGGAGCCCTGCTGGCTTCTCGCAGGGTCTCACGGGCTGGGCCGCCTTAGAGGGGTTGACCGAGGCCGTGGGCTCTTCTCAAGGCTGACGTGGGAAGGATCCCCGTCCACACTGTCTCATGTGGAGGCTGGCAGGATGCAGGTCCTGGGGCTGTTACCTGGAGGCTCCCTCGGCTCCTTGCCAGGCGGGCCTCTGCATAGATCAGCTCAGAGCAGGCCAGCAGGCGTCGTTCATGGCCGTCGAGTGAGAGCAAGAGACGGCGCCTAGGAGGAAAGCCACAGTCTTTTTGTAACCAGATATTGGAAGTAACATCCTATCACTTCGGCTGTTTCGTATTCTTCAGAAACAAGCCATTAGGCCTAGCCCACACTTAATGGGAGCTCCGTGACGACCAGAAGATGGGGCTTGTGGGGGGTCCTGGTAGGTACAGCCTGCCTGCGACAGTCTGCCCTCTGACTCTCAAAGAGTCACATCCCTCTCCCAAGCAAAACACACTCACCCTCTTCCCAAGATTCCCCCAAGGCTTCACGCTGCTAATGCATCAGCTCCAAGTTCAGTCTTACCATCTGAATCAGATCTGGGTGTGCTTCTTTATGTACAGTTCCTCTCTGTGTGTAGGTCTGTTAAACTAGAGACACACGTTCCGTCCCATAGGTCCTAACAGGTGGGACACGCATAGGACCACCGCTATAGATAACCCTGCTCAGGAGAAGGGAGTGAGGGGAATAAGGGAGTCCCCAGTCCATAGCAATTCTGAAATTCAGCCAGGGAAATGTTGAAAGTTCCTGGATTCAGTCTCAAGCCCTGAGAACAGTTTTCCATGTCTCTGGGCTCTGCCCCGGGGGCCTGACTCTGTCATCCTTCCTCTACTCAGGAAAGGTAGAAATTGTTTGCAACTAAGTAGTTTCCTTAGTCTGTCTCCTGCTGGTCTAACTGATGGTGATCAATTCTTTCTTCAGCTGGGTGATAAGGACACAGGCAATCATGGTAACCCTCTTCAAGTTTTCTTATGTGTCTTTGATACTACATAATAAATGTTGTAAAAAGAAAATTTCTTTGGTACATGAATGCACAGACAGATAATGGAACAGAATAAAAGTCCAGAAATAACCTAAGTGCGTATGAAAGTTTAGTTATATGATAAAGGTGATATTTCAAATGCTGGAAAAGTGACTGGTTTTTTAATAAATGATGTGGAGACAGTTAGATAACCATACCTCACACCATACATACCAATACACTCCAAATGAATTAGAAATATACATGTAAAAAATGAAATTATACAAGCTCTAGAAGACAACATCAGTGAATTTTTCTGTGGGGAAAGGCTTTTTCATGATGACCCTAAATCCAGATGGCATGAAAGACAAGGTGAATAAAGTTGAACTCATAAACATTAAAAAAAACAAACAACCAAAAACCCTATGCACACCAAAAAGTACCATATGCATTCTTAAAAAGAAAAACCACACAACCTGGTAGAAGGTCTTTGCAATATATATTGGAGACACAGGGCCAATTTCCGTAATGTATGAAGAATTATTATTTTTTTTTAAGATTTTATTTATTTATTTGAGAGAAAAAGAGAGCACACACAATGGGAGGGGCAGAGGCAGAGGGGGAGAGAGAAGGAGACTTCCCGCTGAGCAGGGAGCCCGATGCAGGGCTCCATCCCAGGACCCAGAGATCATGACTTGAGCCGAAGGCAGATGCTTAACTGACTGGGCCACCCAGGCGCCCTGTCTGAAGAATTCTTAACGATTGAACCAAGATGGGTGGAGCTGGCCACATTGGCTGTACTCTGTACTCTAGTTTTTCAATCTCTCTGAATTCCCCCATAAGAGTAGCCAGAGCAGCTAGATGGAGAAACAGAGGGCCATGGGTAACATTTACAATCAAACTAGGTCATAAGGTGTTCTCAGAACTTCAAAATACAGGCAGATGGGAATAATCCATTAACAGTTCGAAGACTTGTGTGTTTTTGTGTCTGTGTAAGAAAAACAGAGGAAGTAACGGGGCTTCTGATGGACCCAAGAAGAGGAAAAGTGAAAAGTCGCCCTGGGTCTTCACTGTGGAGCACAGAGGATGATTTGCAAGCAGCAGGTGGAGCCGGGAGGGGTGGGGCCCACCTCAGCAGCGGCTGACTGCAGGCGTCCCTGCTGAACACGGAAGGGGTTGGAGCCGTCTAGACCCTGTTGACTCGCAAAATGGATCCCCCAGGGTTTTCTTCCCGGGCAGGCTGTTGAGAATGGAAAAAATATTTTGCAGGCAAAGGACAACTGAGAAAAGGAAAGTGTGTAGATGCCCCTGGGGAAGGGCCACGTAGCCAGGACGTCTCAGAAGCTGAGCTGCCTCGTTTTTGAAACACTTCACAGAAATAACAGCCGAGAGGGCTCTGTGGATGAGGAAAGTGTGCGAGCAATGATTCCTTCTGAATGGCCACGAGAGCCACATCACATAGAAACGGACAACAGAAAAGGACAGGGAAAAATCCTAGTTGAGTTCTCTACAAAAAATGAAGGGAATAAGATCACAGTCCTTGGGGAAAGTGGGTAAAGATTTGAACTGACCAAAAAAATGAACAAGTAGACACACAAGAAAACACGCTCACTTTGTCCCTGTGAAAAATAGAACACTGAGGTACTGTCCCCCATGTACCAGGCTGGCAGAAACCCCAAAGCCTGAGGACACACTGTGTTTGTGGTTGGGGGGCAGAGGGTGCTTCCACATACTGTTGGGGAGAGTAACAAGGTGCAGCTCCGTGGAGGGCATCACCACTCAACAGAGCCAAACTATGTCTACACTTGCAGAACTGGGTTGAATGGTGTTTCCCCCAGTTTATGTCCACCTGGAAGCTGTGAATGTGGCTTCATTTAAAAATGGGTGCTTACAGATGTAATTGAGATGAGGTCATGCTGGAGTTGGGTGGACCCTAAATCCAATATGACTGATGTCCTTATAATAAGCAGAGAAGACACCCAGACTTGGGGAGAAGTTCATGTGACAAAGGAGGCAGAGATTGGGGTGAGATTCTATAAGCCAAGGAAAGCCAAGGGCAGCCGGCAGCACCGGCAGCTGGCAGAGGCAAGGAAGCTTCTTTCCCTAGGATCTTCCTAGAAAGCACAGTCTTGCCAGCATCTTAGTTTTGGAATTCTAGTCTCTAGAATTGCAAGAGAATAAATTTTCTGTTGTTTAAAACCACAGGGGCAGTAATACTTTGTTAGGGGAGCCCTAGGCAGTAAGTACATGAACCCTCCAGCCAAACAGAGCCTCTTGTAGGAATTTATCCTGAAGACACATATCCAGTGATACAAAAAAATAATGTGCACAGTCTTATTCATCAGGGGCTTGTTTGTTATTGAAACCAGTCTAAATGCTGAGATGGAGAAGATTGGTTGAAAATTATGCCACGTACTCTCACGGCTACGCAGCTCTAGGAAGGAATGAGTACTGTTATGAGCCGTGGGGGACTGATTCCAAAGATGGCGCCATGGATTCCATCACTCCCACCATGCACGCCTGGCTAACCACATCAAGACTCTGGGCTGACCTTGTGTCTTGCTTTGCCCCATGGAACGCAGAAGAAACGAATTGTGCCAGTTCTTTAAGGGAGTCCTAGCTACTTCTACCTCCTCTCTTGGATATCCTGCCAAAGATTTGGGGCAGATGTGGAATAAGGGCAGTGCATCCAACAATGTCTCGGGGGTGTCGTGATCAAGGACACAGAAATCATGGTCTCTTTGGCAACTCTAACCCCTGGGGAAGGCAGGAAGCATCCTGACTCTCTTGGCCGGGGATGGGGGCTATCGGGAGGGGCTTTTAAGATCAGCCATGTCCTTCGTTCCCACTGTCTACCACCTACAGTGATTTTCTGATGGAAGTTTGTTCCCAGGAAGCCATCCACAGGCAGGGAGAAGTTTCGCCCCTCTAAGAACGGATGTTTCATTATGGAGTTTTCATGTTAGCATTTTCTTTTCTTTTTTTTTAAAGATTTTATTTATTTATTTGACAGAGAGAGACACAGAGAGAGAGGGAACACAAGCAGGGTGAGTGGGAGAGGGAGAAGCAGGGTGAGTGGGAGAGGGAGAAGCAGGCTTTCCGCCAAGCAGGGAGCCCGATGCGGGGCTCGATCCCAGGACCCTGGGATCATGACCTGAGCTGAAGGCAGACGCTTAACCGACTGAGCCACCCAGGCGCCCCAATGTTAGCATTTTCAAGGACAGTTCAGCATCTGGAGGGCTTTGGTTAGGATGGGTGCCTCTGCGGCTCTGATCATTTTTGGGTTCTAACAAAATGGTTTCTCTGACTTGCTAGCGGGGCCTGTATCTTCTGAGCCACAATTCTGCCTGGTTCTTTCTGCCTGGAGCCTGGGGTGGGCATCCCTGCTCACAGCCCTCCAACCTGTAAAGTACAGAGGCGACGTGCCCGTCTCCCTCTCCGGAGTCCTGGAAACTTTCCACAGGATCTGAATGCTCTGAAGAGTTCAATCATTGGTGGCACAATGTGGGGCAGATAGCAAACCATTGCCCCATTTGCCCGAAGGAAAAGGAAAATGTTCATACTTTTATAAACGTCATCATGTCCTTTTAAAGCTACTTGCTTTGTGCTCACCAACATTACCTGGAGAATGCTTGGTTGTCCTTTTAAAGAGATGAACCATGAGAGACTATGGACTCTGAGAAACAAACAGGGTTTTAGAGGGGAGGGGGAGGGGGGATGGGTTAGCCCGATGATGGGTATTAAGGAGGGCACGTACTGCAGGGAGCACTGGGTGTTATACGAAAACAATGGATCGTGGATCATTACATCAAAAACTAATGATGTATTGTATGGTGACTAACATAACACAATAAAATTAAAAAAAATAAAAATAAAGCTACTTGCTTTGTGCTCACCAACGTTAGCTGGAGAATGCTTGGTGGTAAACGACTTTCCTGGTTTTCCTGGCCATTCTTGCGGCCTACCTGGGGCACATGCTGGCTTACGCCAACTAGCCATATGCTGTTGTTTCCACCTGTCTCCTTGAGGGGACAAGCCAGAGTGGGGTTTCTAAATTTCAGGATGATCCATAACATAGCTCTGGTAAAAGAGATGGTTTTCAATAGAATGGGATACTGATGTTAATTATGGAATTAGAAAAAAATAAAGTTATTCACAGAAAATGGGTAAGCCAAAATGGCAGCACGCATATGATTATAGGATTATGATTTCGCTGTTCGGCCAAAGGCTTATCTAGTTGCAGAATTTAAATGTAGGCGCTCCTGCCCCAGAGTCCTGTACCCAAAGGGCCTTCATCCCCAGTTCCTGGGAAGTGACCTCCAAACCTTTGGAATTTCCGGAAGGGTGGGAATATCTTTGCAATTCCCGGTGGGCCCCTGAGCCACACCTGACAGTCTGTCAGTGAGGTGACTTGTGGGGCGGGGGCACATATCTTATGCTGATGTGCAATCTGAGAGTCTGATGGGTGGTTGGTTTTTCTTACAATGCAAGTGCCTGACTTAAGCCTTGACTGCCCCCAGCATCCATGTCCTGAGGGCAGCCCCAGTAAACACGCTCCTGGCCACACCGCTGGATCAAGAGCCAGCCACGTCCCCACAGCAAGTTTTCCTTTGTTTTAGAAATCTTGATTGAATTCAGTAACTGACCATTTGGGCCACTTGCCTTTTTTTCTCTTCCTGTGCTTTAAATGCCTGCTCTTATGTTTTAAATTCACCAATAGTGAGCCCATAGAACCCTAGGCCCCCACCCTTGACCCCAGTAAGAACAGAACCCCCTCTTTCTCTGCCTGGGACCTTGCTGTGTGGCCCCAGTGTGCTGTGTAATTTCCAGGCCTTGAAAATGATGACCTGAGCTGAAGGCAGACGCTTAGCCGAGTGAGCCACCCAGGCGCCCCCAGGTGAGCACATTTCTAGGGCTAGCAAGGTAGGCTAAGCTGAGCTGACACAGGATGTGGCTGGCCAGGCTGCAAAGACAGACCATGGGATTAGAGAGCTGGGGCTTTGAGCCACCTATCACTCCCACATAGAGGGGACAGTCAGGAGCTGGATGTGGAGTTTAGTCCCACAGGTGATGATTCAATCGATTGCGTTTCTACAATGAAACCTCAATAATAAAGGCTGGATACTGAAGCTCCCATGAGTTTCCTGGGTTCCTAATACTCCAGGCATATTGTCACACATTAATGACAGGAGGGCCCTGGCTCCACAAGGACATGGGAGCTTCGAGATGGAGCCGTCCCTGACCCCAGATCTGCTCTCTGGGTCTCTTCCTTTGACTGGTTCTGATGTGTATCCTTTTGCTATAATAAAACTGTCATTGTAAGTACAGCACTTTCCTGACTCCTGTGAGTCATTCTAGTGAATTACTGGACTTGAGGGTGTCTGTGGGACCCCTGAATTTATAGCCAGCTGGCCTGAGTGAGGGTGGCCCTGAGGACCCTAACCTTGCAGCTGGTGTCTGAGTCTTCCCAGTCTGGGCAGTCTGGAGGCCTGGGCCCTTCATCTTGAGTTTGCAAAGCATGGCAGCCATGAGGAAGAAGGAGAGGTTGGGAAAGGCAGGACACAGAGCCTGGGTGACCACGTGCCTGGGGAGGAGGCTGGGCCAGTGGGACAAGCTCAGATATCCTACTCCTGCCTCCGTGTTGCTTCGGGGACCAGGAAAGGCCTGTGCTTTGGGCAGGGGTCTGTGTGGCTACCGGAGGGAGCCTGGCCCCTGCCTTGGCAGCCGCCCCGGTGACCTCAGAAAGCATTGTGGGGCAGTCCGGGCCCACGGACCCAGCAGGCCGGAGGAAGCATCTTTGCAGGGTCTCTGCTTCCGGATCCGAAGCCATCCAACCAGGGTCGATGCTGAGTTCCAGACATAAGCAGAGAGGGGCCCTGACTCTCCCCAGGTGCATGCAGGACACTACTCTGTCGGGCGGCTGCCCTGCTCATGCTGGGAGGCCCCGTCGCCTGATTTTCAAGTTGTGTCAATACGTGTTTGTGGGCTCTAACCAGCTTAAGGACAGCAGAGTCCTGTACCAGAAGCCACCAAGACAGAACAAAATCAGGGTCCTGGTGTAGACTGCAGTAGAAAAGCCAAGTCCATGGGGAGAGCTGGTAGAGGAAGTGAGGAATAAATAGCACCTTACGGACCGTCGGGGGCTGGTTGTCAGAAAGCTGGGCAGGTGTGAGCAGAGAGCCAGAGCACCGGGGAAGTCACCGACGGAGACAGCCCAGAGTTCGGGCCAGCAGGGGGCAGAGACGGCCGAGCACCCCAGTGTGGATGAGGGGGCCGGGCTGCAGGCTGACTTGGGGCTGCTCTGCTGGCTCCTGCTGATGAGGATGTTCCTACCCGCTGGGCTCCGTGCCCATTATTCATCCTGAAACGCTCTATGCGGCGGGTCCTATTGCCTCCATTTAAAGAGGAAATCAAGGCCCAGAGGGGTGATAAGTCTTGTCCAGAGCCACACAGCCTGTTCCCAGTAGAGCTGGGTTTTTTTTGTTTTGTTTTAATCTTTAAAATATTTCTTTTATTATAGTAAATTATATATATATATATATATATATATATATATATATATATATATATATGCACACACATATAACATTTGCCATTTTTAAGTGTATGATTCAGGGGCTTTAAGCACATCCCCAGTGTCATGGACCCATAACCATGACCTATTTCTACTTTTTCATCACCCCGAATAGAAACTCTGTACCCATTGAGCGATGGCTTGCACTCTTCTGTCCTCCAGCCCCAGGCAACCTCTAATCTGCTGTCAGGGAAGCTGGAGGAGCCGTGAGAGGCGGGCCTGTGTGCACACGTCAGCCCTGGACAGAAAGCTTGCCCCCGCTGGTGTGAGGAGCAGAGGGTGAGGGATGGGTGTTTGGGCTGAACGGGCCTCCTCAACGCTTTCCCAAGAAGCCCCCACATTATGGGCCCAGAGGGAACTTGGGAAGAAAAAGACAGAGGTTCATTTTCCATTTCAATTTCACAAAATTTCTGTATCATTTGGGACTCTTACATACACCAGAAATCAACCAAAAGGAGTCAAAGGACACAGGCCATGGAGAGGTCTAGAGAGGGGCCAGTGCCAGGCAGGTGTTCTGGGCAGGGTCACATGCAGGCGAGATGCTGATTGGCTTAGGCCCTGGTCCCCAGATCCACCCGCCAGAGCCCAGGGCTTGGAGGCAGGGTGGGGTGGTTTCCCGGCTGAAGTCTGCATGGAGTCACCAGAAGTAGGGTGAGTGGATGCCAGGTGTTAAAGCCAACAGGTAATGATCCACCTTCACTGCACCCACCCTCTGAGGGCTGCTGAGCTGCTCGGAAGTTTACTGCACGTAACGTACTTAGAACAATGCCTGGCACCCAGAATGTTCTCAGTAAGTGTTCACTGCTGTCGTTACTACTTGCCAAACACCATTCCCAGCAACTATCTTGCACAATGTCATTTAATCCTCACAAAGCCCCAGCAAGTGGGTGTTATTTCCTTCATTTTACAAATAAGGACACCAAGGCTCCGAGAGGCTGTGCACCTTGGCAAAGGTCACACAGCTGGTGAGAGATGGAGCCAAGACACGAACCCTGGAAGTCCTACTCCAGGGCTTGTGTGGTGGACCACCCTCCAGG
The DNA here is from genome assembly GCF_054177405.1 of Leptonychotes weddellii. Taxonomy (NCBI): domain Eukaryota; kingdom Metazoa; phylum Chordata; class Mammalia; order Carnivora; family Phocidae; genus Leptonychotes; species Leptonychotes weddellii. The sequence goes on from NC_138371.1 coordinate 3,285,938, forward strand.
GCGGCTGCGTGAGGGGGGCTGGCTCCACACACAGGGGCCAAGAGGCAATGGCAGAAGGCGAGCTGGTAGTGTTTTTAAAGCATCCCCTAAGAGTACAAATCAGATTCTCCCAGGAGCCAATTTGCACTCTGGTTTTAATTTGAAAACCCTAAACCATGTTAATGCTTTAAGATATAATTCTGAAACCCCATGAGCACTGACGATACCTTCTCAGTGGCCTAGCAGCCAGAAAGAGTTAATGTAGCTTCCAGAGCTTTGTAACATATGATGAGGAAGAAATTTACACACCGGAAACATATAATTCACTGAATAATGGGAATCTGGATTAATTCCCAAATAAAGCTGTTATCATAAGAATTTATGAACAGAGGAATAAAAGACATTCAGCAGAATCTCCAGAGGCAGGTATTAGACATGAAAATCAAACTTTGCAGTGCTTTAAATGTTATTTATCAAGTGCTTTAAATGTTATTTATCACGTCTCTCTCCCTTTTGTGGTTCGGCGCCCGGAGCCCCAGGCTGGTGACTGTATTGTTATAAGTGGACAGGATCATCGGTGGCTGCTCTCACGTGGAAGCAAGAAGGACAGGGAAGGATGGATGGGGTGGAGATGAAACACACATGCGGCTCCAGCCCAGTGCCTAAACCCTTTTCTGGAAGCTTACCATCAGGACTTTCCCATTAAATCAGTCCAGGGGATGTTGGGCAATTAAATGAGGTATCCCTCTTGCTCTTTCTTTTCCTATGAATAGCTCAGGACTCGTGGGGCTTACCTGGTGTGAATCAGGAGATGGGATGCCTGCTTTGCCTCTTTTCCCCAATGGTCCCGCTCAACTTCTAGAAGTCTCCTTGGAAGTGAGGAGCTGCTCCCCGTCTGAAGAGAAGCCAAAGCAGCCAGTTCTGTGGGCTGCTCAGCTGGGGTCGGCATGTGCCCTGCACCTTTGCATGGCATTTCAGATAGGCCAGTGAAAATGAAGAATTGGGGCTATTGGCTCTCTTGTGGTGGGAGTACCTCTGTTAGAGGCAATTCAAAGTTCTTGATCCAGGATGGGTCCTCATATAGACTCAGCAGCTCTCCTCTCTGATGTGAGCCATCTTACCCGGAGCCAACAGTGCCCTTCAAGGGAGCTCAGCCCTGACCAGCACCCAAGAGTCTCACGCTGTCCTCCACCTGCAGTTCACGATCTACAAATCGTTCATACAGTCACCACCTACACTGATTTTTCTGGCAAACCTCTTACTTTGTGCAAAGCCTTTTAAAAACCATAATCAGGGATCTGCTAAGCTCACTATTTTGCCCCAATCTTTACTCTAGCACCAATTGCATGAAAACAAGACCCTCTACCTCTGTCGCCCGGAATCCACCGTTCTCGTGACGGGAGGGTGGGCCGACTGGGAGCAGACCTCGTGTTGGGTGGGAACTGCTGGGATGAACGGGGACGTGATAGAGCTTTGGGATGATGGCTGGAGAGACACAGAATGAAGGACTGAGAAAGAACACATCTGCCTTCCATAGAGTAGTGACCAGGTGGGATGGGCTGGCTCTCTGACATTCCAAAGAGCTGGATTGGAGTGATAATTCTCAGGACCAAGAACCAGAAGGCTTGGGGCCCATGAGAACCCCAGGCTGAATCTCAGAGCCCCCAGCCCTCCAGAATGACCATCTTGTTAATCCTAAATGCTCTCTAGACACTGGGACCTGTTCTCAGATGACAACCAGCAAGAAAGTGGGGACATCAGTCCTACCATCACAAGGAATTGAATTCTGCCAACATTTGAATGAGCAGGACATGGACCCCCCTCACCTCTGACCAAACCCCCAGAGGCTCCAGAAAGGAACACAGATTGCCACACCTACTTTTATGGTGAGATCTGAACTGAACTTCCGACCCACAGAACATCACATTATACATGTGTGTTTGAAAGCGCCAAGTTTGCGGTGGTGATTTGTTACAGCAACAATCGAAAACTAATAGGGGGTAAAGAAGTGCCCCAAGTACCCCTGGTCTGAGGGGGCTCTTGGCAGAGTGTGACAGAGCAGTTTTCAGGTGGAGGACAGGTCATTTTGCACATTTCTGTGAGCCTGGCCGCTGCGTGGGGAGGGCTGAAGGAGCCCAGCACACGTGGGTCTTCCAGACTTTGTCTGGAATGTTCTCCCAGAGCAACCAGCAGCAGTGGTGAAGGGACATGCTGCCCCCACGGCTCCGTGAGCAGAGCCCGTGTGGGACAACCCGAGACACCCAAACAGAACAGAGGGGTCTTGGCAGGGATGCGGTGTGCAGCTTTCATTTGAGGGGAGTTATAAGCCGGTAGAATCTGAGTGTCTCTGACAGGTCCAGGGAAATTCAAGATAAGGAAATTTTAACCCCCGAGCCTCAGTTTCCTCTTCTGTAAAATGGGGTGAATAGGAGCCTCCCTGAAATGTTGTGGGGGAAGGAGTTGGGTGAGAGGAGTCACGTGCCCATCTGTGCCCGGGGTCAGTGGCCCCTCATTCCCTCCTCTTCCTCACGTGGTCCCACTCTGCTTCGTTCTGCTGCGACACCTCCACATCCCCTGTGGGCTTCAGCTCTTCCTAGAGCGGGGGCGCCCGGGTGGCTCAGTCGGTTAAGCATCCGCCTCTTGACCTCAGCTCAGGTCTTGATCGCAGGGTCATGGGTTTGAGCCCCGCACATGCTGGGCGTGAAGCCGACTTAAGGAAGTGAATAAATGCGGCGTGTGGTAGGGCAGGGCGGGTAGGCACAGTGGAGGGTGGTGCTCTCGGGCGTGGCCCGTCCTAGCGCACGGCAACCACCGTGGGACGGCTCGGCTCCAGGCCCGCCAGCAAATAGACGGTTGGTCAGTCTTCATTCTAGAAGTGGGATGAGCCTCCTGGGTGGGTCTGAGGTGGTTCTGAGCCGTCAGGCGGGGAAGGTTAGGGGCCCCTGTGCGGGCAGGGCGGGCGGGGCCTGGGGGGTGCCCAGGACAGGAGCGGGGGTGCAGCAGGTACTTCGTGTTCTTGGGGGGAATGCAACGACGGACCACAAGGTGGCGCTCACCACAAAAGGATTCTAGGACCACTTGCATCTTCACGGGGGATTTCATCTTTTCATTAACTTGTGATTTTCAAAAACCACAATATGAACAAAAGAAATTTGAGAGTTTCCTGGGCATCCCTTCCTTCTTCTTTTCCAATATTTCCAGCTGGATTGGACAGCCTAATCCTGCGTGATCCCACGGTCTAGTCCAGAACAGCGGGAGCACACTCCGGAACGCACCGGGAAGAAAATCTCCATCCTCACTCACTAAAGAGGCCACAAGCAGCGCCCCTCCACCCCCGGCCAGATTTCCTAGATGTCCCAGATGCGTAAACCGCTTTCCCCCCCAGAGCACTGAGAGAGGGGCAAAGTCAGGGAGTCTGGCAGAGCTGCCTTTGGGACGGGACCCTAGAAATTCTAGGGATAGGGAGGAGTTTGGTTTTATGCAAAATTATTCTGTTTCTATACACATGGATATTTTTGGTTTTTTGTCCCACGCCCGCCTCCCTGTTTCTCACGTTCCCCACGCACTGCATCCTGCTCTCCTTCAGCCCCCAGAGCTTGTGCTATTCAGAGCGCCGCGCGTTGCTGTGGGACGCGGGGTGAGGCCGGGGAGTGACCGTGTGCAGGGAAGGAGCCCAGGCTTTGGAAGTCAGGAAACAAGCGTGTTTTGTATCCTTGTGAAAAGTCACAGGAAGAGCAAATAGTCACAAAATGTTTTCCTCCTATTAGAACTCTCGATGGATTGGCGTGTGAGCGTATGTACACACAAATGTTAATTTCCAGTGCTGTCTGAAATACCCGCACGGAATTCTGCCTGCCTCTCAGGGCCGCCGGGGGGCCTGCTTGGCATCCTGCGGAAGGTCCAGGCTGCCCGCTCCGAAAAGCCGTTGTGAAGCCGCTCTCTGGGAGCTTTAGTCCCAGGGCTGTCCAATCTGGTACCATGATCGCACCCAGACTGTGGGGTTGGCCAGAGGACTCAGCCCCGTGTCGCCCGTGATGCACCTGCCCTGCTTCGTCATTGGTGGGGGCCAGCCACAGGGAATGCGGCCTCGGAGCAAGTGTTTAGTAGACAGTAAGCCAGCTGAAGAAATCCATGGTGATAGAGGTGTCTAGAGGTTCACCTGCAATGGTGAAAGGAAAAAACATGGGAACTTCTATAAAAGGAATTCTTTCAGCAGTGATCTGCCGAAATGAACATATGTGCATCTTGGTGGATAGATATAGAACTGTAATATGAAGTCTGTTTCAACCCTAAACAATGGAGAGGTGGACTGATACCTTTGCAAAAATGAGCTTGCTGCATCAGCTACACAGACAACATTGTCAGATACCCAGCAGCACAGAATAATGTTCTGAGATGAAAATTGTAGGTGGAAACCGGTACATTCAAACTGTAATGATACGTTTTGTGAAAGTTTCACCACTGGTTATCTCTGCATGGTGGGAGTATAGGTAATTTATGATTTTATTCTTGTTTTTTTCAAAAATAAATTTCCTTTATTCTGTATTTTAAAACTATTTTTCTTTTCTTTTCTGTCTTATTTTATTTCAATTCAATTACTTAACATATAGTGTATCATTAGTTTCAGATGCAGACTTCAGTTATTCATCAGTAGCATATAATGCCCGGTGTTCATTACATCACGTGTCCTCCTTAAAGACCATCACCAAGTTACCCCATCCCCCCACCCACTTCCCCTCCAGAAACCCTCAGTTTGTTTCCTAGAGTTAAGAGTCTCTTATGGTTTGTCTCCCTCTCTGGTTTTGTCTTATTTTATTTTTCCTTTCCTTCCCCTATGCTCTTCTGTTTTGTTTCTTAAATTCCACACATGAATGAAACCATATGATAATTGTCTTTCTCTGAATGACTTATTTCACTCAGTATAATACCCTCTAGTTCCATCCATGTCATTGCAAATGGTAAGATCTCATCCTTTCTGATGGCTGAGTAATATTCCATTTTATATATATACATATATATATACACACACACACACACCACATCATCTTTATCCATTCATCTGTCAGTGGACATCTGGGATCTTTCCATAGTTTGGCTATTGTTGGCGTTGCTGCTATAAACATTGGGGTGCAGGTGCCCAAACTATTTTTAAAAGACCCGGCGAGGGTTAAGTCTCCTGGCATGTGTCGAGGCCCCTGTTTCTCATCGTGGTTGGCAGGGTCAGCACTGCTGGGCGGGGGCCCCTCTTCACGTACTGCAGCTGTGACCATGTGCACATGGACAAGCCCACCCCCCCCCCCCGAACTGGGGACTGGATCTGCCCCTCTGCCCCTGCTCTAGGCCATGGGCATGGGCAGAGCTGTGAGCATCTCCATGAGTGGAACTGAAAAGTGGCAGGAACCCAGAGGCCTGCCTCCCTCCCTGAGCTGACAGCCCACCATGCCTCTCTCCGCAGGGGCTGGACATGGCTTCCTATGACCTCCCTGAGTCTGCTGGGCTGCACGCCCAGGCAGGCTTGCGGTAACCCCTTCTGTGCACCACATCGCCAGTAGTCCCTTCCGTCTGTGGTCTAGCAGTGTGGAAGGCATGCGAGTTCCTCTGGGATCTACTCCGTGATTCAATACAGGGGCATTTGGCCTCCTCGCTGGTGCTGCTAAGGAAGCGGTGTCCGTGGACCCAAACACGTAGGTGCTAAGCAGACCCATTGGAATGCAACCCCAAGGACTAACTCCCTCTCCTGTCATGTGACATATGAGCTTCTATAAGCAAAGACCCTAATCTTTTAACTCCTCTTTCCAGTTATAATAGGATCTCCTTGCCAATTACCTGGATTTTTAGAAAATAAATTATTTCATCTTTAAGGTTTTAGGCCCCTTTCTTTCCTGACCGTAGCGGGGCAAACTGGGCAGGAAGCAAGCCTCGCTGGCCATGGTCATGTCCTCCCGGTCCACAGCAGAGAGTGGCACGTGCCAGGCTCAGATCAGAACCGTTAGCGTCTCCCCCCATGACTGTGCTGCCTAATGAGATGGACACAGTATGGCTTGATTAGAGGCCTCGCCTCACTTTGACAGCCTTTTGAGCTTTCTCTGGTCCATAAACTTTACATATTCCAGCGCTATCATTGGGAGTCGGGACTGGTGGTGATAAGCTCGCCCTCACAAACAGCCATGGGAAGCCAGCTATCCAAACCCAGCGAGGAGAAAGTCTAGCCACATTTATTCTGAAACATTACCTAATGTTGTCCGGCAGCTGTCTTCTGGCTAAGCCCGGGGGAAACTACCATAACTTACTATTTCAGCGGCTGGAGTTATGGACTAAGGACATTTCTCGGCTATATTTGCTGTATCTATTACCAGAAGGAAAACAATGTTGCCCGCAGACATGCACGATGGCAGACTCGCACGGTCTGGAAGACAGTGCACAACACAGGCCTAGCTGCTGCTGGAGAGAATCAACCTCGATGACCGCTGAAAGGGTGTTTGAGGCCCTCTTTACCTCAAGATGCTGGTTACTGATGGTTGGGGGAGGCCTGGGAATTTGGGTGCTTCAACCAAATTGCTCCATAATGAGGGGGGTGTTTTCCCTGTCTGCAGTGTGTGTGTGTGTGTGGAGGGGGATTGCACACATGCACACTCATGAGCAAGGGCCAGGTCAGCCCAGCCAGCTGGTAGACCTATTGGTAATGCAAAACCCAAAGTTAGCAGTGAGAGAACTTGCCACAGCTCCAAACTCCTGAGGGATCCAGAGGGCAATGGTGTCTTTCTCCAATTCCTTCCTGGTCTGTTTGCCGATTCCCACCTCAGTAAGGTGGAGAGGGGGCCCCGTCCAAGCTTGTTCTCCCTCATCCTTCAAAATGATGCCTCACACTGTTAGCTCTGATTGAATTTTGAGGCTGAGCATATTTTTGCATCTAATTGGTTTCAGACTTAAATCAGGGACATGACTCATTATCAGGAATTCTTGAGTGCAGACCCACAGTCCCCTCCCCCAGTCTTGGGCTTCCTTTTCCAACATCTGCGGGAATCCCTTTGCCTTGATCTTTCCTATGAAGTATTTCGAAGATTCTCATGTATTAACTCCTTAACTCCCTTCCTCGCAAATCCTCATTCCCTCTTGTAGCGAACCCTTAGTCTTTTGTAAAATTCCCTTTGCTTCAGAGGTGCTACCCCATGGGCCAAGGGCCCTGCCAGAGCCCGTTTTAGCATTCATTACAATACGTGCCGGTTACTTCCCTGTTTGCTCTTAGATGGGGCTGCAAATAAACACACAGGGTGCCCAGTTCAATTTGAATTTCAGTTAAGCAATGCATTCATTTTTGTATAACTAAGTACCAAATACTGCATGAGGTAAGGTTGTACTAAAAAAATTATTCGTTGTTCATCTGAAATTCAAATTAGACTGGGCATCTGTATTTAATTTGGCAACCACCCCTGTAGAACCGTTCCCTGCCCTTCCCCTGCTCTGCTCCACCCCATGGGCCCCATCTCTCAGCTCCCTGCCTTGCAGAGTCTGCGTAGGTTGGGTGGGCCGGAACAGGAGGACAGAAAGAACCAGACTACAGGTCCCCTGTATTCTTCTGGTTGAGTTTCTGGTCACAGCTGAGCTTTGCCACGGCTCCATTTCTGGTCAAAAATGCCTGCCACGGTCCGCCCAAGGGGCCAGATCTGGGCTGCCGTGAGTCCTCTCCTCCTTGTGACCTTCCGGCCCTGGGGAAGACAGCAGCTGCCCTCTGCTGCTAATCTCCACATTGTCTGCCATCCCTGCTTAGATAATCTGCTTTCCAGTAACTGTTTAAGCAATTTCTGGCACTATACTTCCTCTGTTCGAAAGATCTGGAGTGTTTTCTGTTTTCCTGATGAGACCTTGATGGAGAAGCATATTTGCTGTTCATTCTTGGGTTTCTCTGAACCTCCTGCCCCTCTTCCTTCCGTCTTCCTTCTGATTTCCTTCTCCCCTTGTCTCTTCCCAACTGCTTTTGCCTGTACAGACGGCCCGTTGTAAGCCATCGCACCTGTGATTTGTCACTAGGATTAAAGCGCCACACTTACTTTGGTGTAAAAATGAAACTAGCCCCTGGGCTATCTAGAAGATAACATCCCTGTCACTCACCTGCACTCTGGTCTGTTATCAGAAGAACGCAGTTGCAGTTCTCAAGGAGGGAAGAGGCCAGAATGAGAGCTAGCCCGCTGAAGCCCATTCACACCGTGGAATGAGCACCTGCTAGGTTTGTCATGAAAGAGAAAAAAGGCTGAGATTTCCTGCTGTAGAGCAATGAAAGAGAACTTCCTAACTTCCAAACTTAGGTTTATATTTCGCTCCTGATAGCTGTGCCCAGAGCTCTGGGCCTCACTCATCCATCACTATAAAACAAAATCACATTTTCAACAAATAATGAGGTGTCAGCGTCATGAGCGATCCTGAATAGTTTAATCACTGGAAAGTGGTCTCCTCAAATGATCTCCAAGTTACATCAACAGGTGTCGAAGGGAGCTGACCCTTGCGCTCAAGAATGGGTCCCATGATGTTCGATGTGGTCTCCTCATCTTGCTGCCATTCAGCTGCTGCTGCCCGGTGTCCCCAGAGACCATGACCCCAAGGCCCCAGCTGGGCTCTGCTGTGGATGTGGGCACAGCCTCCTCCAAGGTCCGCTTCAACCATGCAGTGAAATTGTCCTTCATTTTCCAAAGCAAAGCAGAGACCAGGTGGTAACTTTTAATAAGGATTTGTGGAAATTTGGGTGATAAGGGCAAAGAAAAATACTGCAAGAAATGCTTAGAGTCACTACCAATGTTACCACCCTCAGAGCCCACCAGCTGGGCTCTCTCTGCCTTTGAGTTCAAGCCAACCTGGCAGAAGCTCCCACAAAGAATGATGCGGTCCTCTGCTATCCCCAGATCTGCCTCTTCCCCTCACATCTGGCAGCGGGACTCCTCATTCTCTTCAGGGCAAACATCACTCACTTGCATGGTTATGGTCTAGCCCTGTCCTGCACCAGCAAGATAATCGTGCAGCAGTCCTCACACCAACACCTATAGCAGGGTATTAGTTAGTTACTAATAAGTAATATTACATAATGGACATCAAGCAAATCCTGTTCCTTTTCATAATCCTGAGGATGAGCCTACAAATTTTCCTAAGTCTTTGAGATTCTGGATTCCTGTTATCTCTGAACAGGAGAAGTGTGCCCATGCACACACACCCACGCACACGCATCCACACACCCAAGCACACGCGCCCACGCACACGCATCCACACACCCAAGCACACGCGCCCACGCCCACGCATCCACACACCCAAGCACACGCGCCCACGCCCATGCATCCACACACCCAAGCACACGCGCCCACGCACACGCATCCACACACCCAAGCACACGCGCCCACGCACACGCATCCACACACCCAAGCACACACACCCATGCACACACATCCACACACCCAAGGACACACATGTGCATACACACATGCACATAGAATCATCTCCCTAAAAGCATGAGACTGAACAATAATTTATGTGCATGCTTTATTCTAAATGAATATTGACAAAAACCATTTTTTTCATAAAAAACATTTTGCGATGCACTCTTAGAACTGCTTATACTTTTGAAAACCTCGATGATTATCAGACAGAACAATGATCTCTTCAGAGCTATAGTATCTTAGATATTTCCTTTTTAGAAGAGGGCTTTCTTTTTCCCCCAGGAAGCTACTTCTGTGAGCTTTTTAATTATGCAAATGTGAGCAAAAGATAGTGAGCCCCAAAGGCAAATTCAAATATCTATTCTTGATAGCAGAAACTACTAATAACCTCAATGATAGGTATACTAAATTATAAAATAATTTGGTGATATAGAAAAAAACAGTTAATTGATAAATTAGCCAACCCTTAGATTTAAGTAATGCTAGTACACTAACATTTTTACATGTTTGTTTCATATTTCCTATTTTTAAAAAAGATTTTATTTATATATTTGAGAGAGAGAGAGCACAAGCAGAAGGGAGAGGGAGAAGCAGACTCCCCGCCGAGCAGGGAGCCCGACATGGGGCTCAATCCCAGGATCCCGGGATCATGGCCTGAGCCGAAAGCAGACACTTAACCGACTGAGCCACCCAGGTGCCCCCATATTTCCTATTTCTTAAAAATAAGACATTGCAGATAAAGTTTAAACCCCCATTTTACTTCCTCTTCATCCTGTCCCCCAAGTCTCTCCCCACTCAGGCACCACCAGCCTCACACCGATTTGGGCTTTTCCTATCCATACCTTCACATCTTCAGTATGTAAAATCAATAATAGGAGGGGTGCCTGGGTGGCTCAGTCAGTTAAGCACCTGACTCTTGATTTCGGCTCATGTCATGATCTCAGGGTCATGAGATTGAGCCCTGCATCCAGCTCTGTGCTGGGTGTGAGGCTTGCTTAAGATTCTCTCTCTCCCTCTCCCTCTGCTCCTCCCCCAGCTCTCACTCTCTCTCTCTTTAAAAAAAAATTATATATATATATATTTGTATATTTTCCAACTATGCAAAAGGTTTCAGACAGAATATATTATTTTCCAAATTTAATTTTTTCAATCAAAATTGTTTAAAGATTGATGGTAATGTGTAAAGTCTAATTATTAATCTAGTTCATTTCTTAAAATGGCAATATTGCATTTCATTCGATGAGCTTGCTCTGTCAAGGTGGCGTAATAGGGATTAGATTTGCCTTTCTGCCGGAAACAACCAAAAGGTAGACCAAATATATGGAATGATGATTTTCAAGACACAGGGCATCAGGCAGTGAAGGACAGTGATCCTGTGAGATAGTAAATCAGTACCTGCTCATCTTCCTGCCCTGAGTTTCCAGGCTATGGTACGAGGTGGCGGGGGCAACCCAGCAGAGCCTAGCGACTCCCTGAGTTGAGAGGACAGAGCCGAGAGTCCAGGAAGATCATGGTGACTGGAGCTCACAGGACAGAATACCAGATGGCAGAAAAATCTGGAGATGTGCCCACCATCGCTCCCAAGGACTCAGCACATGCACTCGGGAAATCTCCCCAGTCTGCGGAAGGAACCCCCCAAAGGATGAGAGGTAACAGTGCTTTTTGTCCACATGAGAATTTTTCCTGGATTTTCACTAATGTGGGAATTATTGGATCATGGGATCATGGGTAAGTGCTTCTTCCATTTTACTTGTATTGCTAAGGTGCCCACAAAGTGCTCGCAGAATGAATTGTCAGTTTAAACTCCTGCTTTTCTAATGACTCTGGATGTTCTATTCTGTTGCTCTGGTCTGTTTGTCCATCTTAGTCCTGATGTAATGCTCTTTAAATTACATAGCTTTATAATAAATGTTAATATCTATCGGATAACATCCTCTGCATTCATTTTCTTTTAGTGAGGCCATAACAAAGAACCACAAAGTAGGGGCTTCAACAACAAAAATTTACTTTCTCACAGACTGGGGGCCAGAGGCCCAAAATCAAGGTGTCAGGAAGGATGGTTTCCTCTGATGACTATAGGGAAGGATCTGTCCCAGGCATCTCTCTTTGGCTTACGGATGGCTCTGTTCTCCCTGTCTTCCTATGTCTTCCTCTCTGTACATGTCTGGGTCCAAATCTCCCCTTCTTATGAGGACACTAATCAGATTGGATTGGGGCCCACTCCAATGACCTCATTTTAACTTAATCATCTCTGTAAAGACCCTATATCCAAATACAGCCACTTTCAGAGGTACTGGGGGTTAGGACTGCGACATGTGGGTTTTGAAGGGAACACAATTCAACTCCAATACCCTGTCTCTTACCTCTTCATCGAAACAGAATCCTAGAATCAGTTTCTTGAGTTCCACAAGGAAAAGCCCAGTGGGCCTTTGATGAGTTTGTGTTGGACTGACTTTGGGAGAAATGACATATTTGTGATACTGAACCTCCTCTTTCATAAATATTATGAAATATGTAGTAATGCCTATAATATCTATTATTTATTCAGGGTTCCTTTTATGTCTTCCAGTAGAGTTTGAATTTTACTCCTAATGGCTACACATCATCTCTTTTCCCTGGCTTATTGCCATCGCCCCCACCCCACCATGGAGTCCACACAGCCTTTACTGAGCAGCTCATGTATATGAGTCACCAACTCCTGCGTGACTATCTATACAAGTCTCGAACCATCCACTACTTCAAACTCTATGCCAAGACCCTTAAGGTTTTCTCAAGCACACCTTGCCATCACACATCTCCATGCTTTTTCTCTATTCTTCCAAGTTAGACTCAGCCCAGGCAAAACGCCCTATAGGAATCCAACCTTGGCTGAGACCACTGACCGCCCACAAACTGGGTTAGGTGGCCCTTCTCTTCGCCCTTCAAGCCATACGACTACAGTGCAGTACATATATTGTAGTGTCTCTAGGATGGAGACATGTTCGTGGAAGCTCTTTGAGAGCTTGGGCTGTATCCACTTCAAATTTGGATACCATCAGACGGTAGCACAGTTTGAATATAGGAAGTTATAATAAATGTTGACAGCACGGATGAATAAAATAAACCAGAAAGGCGATTTATTAATTTTTCATAGGTGATATTTGTGATATTTCCTTTTTAGAGACTGCTAGCTAGGACTCCTTCTCAGGATTAGTGGACTTGGGAAGTCAAAGGGCAATAGGAAAGTGGGGAGGTGAATATCAATATAGGGAAAATCAGGAGAGCCATGAGAGCTGACAGCTCCACCCACTTCTTAACAGAGAACATCATTTTAGTAACCCGGAACATTCGTGTCCAACGTATTTATTGCTCCTTGTTCTTGGAAATTGCTGGATAAACGTCATCAGGGTCTGCTGCCATCACAGAGTTTCTTTGGGAGTTGAAGACAGCCTTCATGACTGTGGGCACATTCTGAAATTGCACCCCGAGATCACAAACAACCTCGTGGAATGGAGCCATGGGTGTTCCCATGAGGCCCGCGCCTTCCTCGAAGACTGTCCCTCCACTTGAGCCTCAGAGAATTTTCTTTCTTTCCAAATTCTTGGGTGAGGAAGCGCCTCACTTTTGTCCTCGGGACTGACTCCACTTCACATGGAGGACTCAGTATCTGTGCCCGGAGGATTTCTCTGAAATTAGTGAGCCCACTGAGGGTTTCAAAACACCCCCAAGGCCACATGGTAAAGGTGACTTTTCAAATATGTTTTAAGTCCCTGGCTTTTGATGGCTTTTATCTTCTCAAAAGTAAGTCAAAGCTTTCGACAGGACTGTGAGAACTGTTGAGTAAGTGTGAGGATGTGAGTGAGCTGGGGACACACTGGCAGGCTTCTCGCCGAGCACTTTTCTCTCTCCTGCCACCCATGCTGGGGCATATCTTCCCTCCACAGATGTGTGAATCCAATGGGCTGTCCAACTCTCCATGTCTACAAGACATTCTCCTATCAACAAATGCAATGTTTCCTCTCCCGCTGCATTCAGTCTTATAGGACACTGGCCCCCACGGATTTGCCATTCTCATTTTGGGAAAAAGAATGACAGGGGTTCACCATCCTCTTTGCCCTGTCTTTGCACAACAGAGATGTCCTCCTTTGTCCTTGCTTGGAAGGTCACTGGGCTCAAATGTGACACTCAAGGGAGATTCTTCCAGAGGGGGCAGAATATTCTAGAAAATCACCTTGCACCATAATTGTGGTGGATTTCTGCCCTTTGCTTTCTTTCCCCCATCTTGTGGTAACAGTGTCCTTGCTTTCTTTTAGGAAGCTACCCCGTGCCTAATCCTTGATGTTTTGGTGGGGCTCCTAACCAAGGCTCCTCCAGGGTGATGCATGGGGATTGAGAAAGGTCACTCCCCTTGTTGCAAAGAACTTCTCATCACCCTCCATAGGGTGGGTGCTTAGCCACCATTTGTGGTTTTAATCAGTCCATGCAAATATTTTAGGGATGAGGAGCACGGATGGTTGTTAACCTCTTGCGGTAAACTTTAGCAATCTGACATCCTTGAGAATGTATTGGTTCACCTAAGGGAAATTGCCAGATAACTGAACCTAATTTTTATGAACAAAACTGTTAACATTAAAATTTTCCATGGGACTTTGAAATATAACAGATTCAACAGAACATACAGGAAACAAATCAAACTTAACCTGGCTTTTATGAGTCAGAACGGTCCTTCTATAAATCAGTCCCTGCTCAGTGTTGTACTGTTATGTTATGCACCAAAGTGTGTGGGCCGGAGAGCTTTGCTTGATGTTCTTTGGAATGCTTTTATTTGTGCCTCCAAAACTTCTTTGCCTTTGCATCAGCAATCAACCTTTCTTGCCACTGAGTATTCCCCTTCTCACAGGCTTCTGCATGCTGCCTGCTAAACAGGAATGACTGAGTCAACACGAGGGGAGAGCTGGTGATGGTGAGGTGGGGAAGGTAGAGCACAGGTGACCACCGAAACCTCGGCTGTTAGTTCAGTAACAAAGTAAATAAACGAAGGAGAACATGGCAGAGAAGGGACAGATCTTCCTGGGGTCCTCAAGTTTCATTATACAAGTTATGCAAATTGTGTAAGTTTTCATGGGTCGGCCTCTTTATAACATCATTCAAATAATTGAACATTGAAAAAAAAAAGGCTGGGAGAACTGTCCAATTTCTTTGGGAAAATGTAATGAGCCAAAATTCTTACTTTGATTATTTCTTTTAAGAAACAGGTTGTTAGTGTTGGATTTTTAGATTTTTGTTTTGCTTACATCTTCTTGTAAAAGATCTAAACATAACCTAGGAAAAAGAAAGTGTGCAATTGTAGGATGTCTAGTATTAGGGATGCTTATTTGATATGATTATAAAGTAAACATTAGATTCTGGCACACCAAGGCCAGGCTTCTCTGCTACCCCCCGCGTCCTGGTTTATGTTACTCCTATCTTTTCTAAGGAAGCGACACCCATTATCTCCTTCCCTGCCATTCGAGCTGCTTTTCTTTGACATCAAAGATTTCTCTGTGATTTCCTTTCTTGGCTCCCCTGTTAACCAGGGAATATGCGGATTCAGCAGCAGTGAAATCTAAAGTCATTAAATATTATAAATTCCCTTTTGGACAAAGACATTGATGTTCAACAAGCACTGCATTTCCTGTACCTTGATAAAAGAAAGGGAAATTTTAAAACATGACAAACTTCAAAGTAATTAGGTCTTCCAGTCATAATCCAAATGTTTACATTTGCATGATTACAGCAGCAGAGAGGAAAGATCCAGGTAACATTTTGAAGTGAAATTGAATAAATGATATGTCATGTTAAAAATAAATACTTTAAGTCACTATTGTGTTATCCGACTAATACAACTAACTCCAACCTTGGTTAGATAAACAGAGATGGAAACATTCCACGTGCAGTCATTTGGATTATCTCCAGCCGCTTCTGCGGCATTCCACTGGATTGTTGGTGATGTGCTCTAGGTTTTAGGAAAATACACCATCTGTAGCTGCATGGCCTAAATACTCTACTGGGCCAGCTCTTACTGAGCCTGAATTGTATTGACTTAATCATCTGCGGGGTCTGCACTGTGCAGACGTTCTTTTATGGACATATCCTAAAGTGGTTCTTTAATTGGAAAAGTAGAAATAAAGACAGTAATTAAAAGAAACTCAACTGAACCATAGGTGACAATGTACATGGAGTGATTTAATGAACCATCAACTTCTAAACAGATAGTCTGGGTGGGATTCTTTCTGGGACCACCGGAAATGTCTCTAGCCCATCCTGGATCAAAGACTGGGGATTCTTCTTCTTGTTCCAGTTTCATTATGGAGACCAGCCAAACATGGATAATGGGCTATTCCAAAGGGCTTTATGTACATTACCACACTCACTTCTTTTTTTTTTTTTTTAAGATTTATTTATTTATTTATTTGAGAGAGAGAGAATGAGAGACAGAGAGCATGAGAGGGAGGAGGGTCAGAGGGCGAAGCAGACTCCCTGCCGAGCAGGGAGCCCGATGCGGGACTCGATCCTGGGACTCCAGGATCATGACCTGAGCCGAAGGCAGTCGCTTAACCAACTGAGCCACCCAGGCGCCCCTACCACACTCACTTCTTAATCCAGGTCAGCCTTTGTGTTCTATACTCCAATGCCCCCTCTGATGCTTGGACTATCCCCGGATTCAAATTATAAACGAACTTATGAAATTAGCTGATTAATGCCTCTTTCCCCCAGTAGATAGGGAGCTCCATGCAGGCACGGATTTCTGTATGAAATTAGCATCTGAACATGAGTAGGCATGCCCAGATATTCTGCAGTTCTTTAATTGGAAAATTAGAAATAAGGACACTAATCGGAAGTCACTTAATTGTACTGTGGATGAACATGTAGACAGAGAGATGTTCTGAACAAGTAGCTTAGAGGTGACTGATAGCACCATGCATAGTACATGGATGGCATTCTTGCTTGGACCTGGGAGCCAGACATGGTGCTTGGTACCCTATAAGAGGTGAGGCTGAATAAATGCCCGTGAATGAGTGAGCTCCAAAACTCACAATCGTACAGTGAATTAGGAGTTATTGTTCCAACTGTGTTTATGAGGAGACTTAGGACTGAAGAGGATAGGATCGGTGCTCAGGAGAGGAGCTGGCACCAAAGTCAGGGCTGTAGGGCTGCAGAGTGGTATGGGCTTGGGCACCACATCTCTGTCTCCAACCCCCTCCTCTGCTCTGACCTGCATTGTCTTCTTCTTGGGTCTGGAGTCACCACTGCTGATTACAGGAACTCAACACCACTAAGGTCGCATTAAAGCAGTATCTCTCAAGTGAGGCAGCATTCCATGGATGACACTTGAGTGGATTTTCCATAGCCAATGGATGAACTCTAAAAATATTTTTTTAGTTGCATCATCTTTCAGTGTGAATGAGAGAAAATATTACTGGAAAATAGAACTAAACTGGAGCCAATATATAAATATATAACATATAACATATAACTGGAGCAAGAAGCCAGTTTTGCTCATAATATCTATTATGGCCTATATTGGGAATACATTATTTAAATTTTCAAATGAGTCAAGTTGGAGGGAAAACATTAAGCAAGTAATGATAGTTGTTCTCATGGACAAGGCAAGGCAAACATCGTAAAGTGTGAGAAACACTGCCTAATGTTATACAAGGTTCACCCTCCATGCAAAGCATTCTTTTTGATCTGTCCCTCCCCCTTCTCAAAACTCCATCTACCCTACTTCAGGCCAGGTTGAAAGTCTTCTCATGCAGAGGAGGACATGCCTTTTGGAGCAGGAAAAATCACTGTTTCAGCTGTATGACAAGAAGGCTTATTTTTCTGTCTCATGGGGAAACCTTAGACTTGTCAGGGAAAGAGTTTGCTTTGAGAGGTGCCATTTGCAAAACAGTCCCCAAAACAAAGCAACTCTCTGCTATCTTCTTTGCTTTCTTTGCAAAAAATTCCCGCTGCTCTGAAATGGGAGATAAAAGGGAATTTCTTTCCCAGGAGTGGAGAAAGGCTATTGCTGCTTATAGCAGAGTTGAGAGCCAGGTCTGGGAAGGGGCTCTTTGCATTATTATTAAAAATTAGTAAGTGTTTTAAGGGCAGGGACCATGTCTTATGAATATTGAAACCCTTTCCCTCAAGATATATGCAAATCATGTACTTTAGTGCTCAAGAATACTAATTGAGTGAGGAATGAGTGAACAATTCTTCCACTATTCCCCCACAAAGTAGCAAAATACCAATAAAACTCGTGCTTTTACAATTATGACATATTCTTTAATGACTTGAAAACAGAGCTGATCTTCATCCAAAGACAGTGCGAGGCTGCTTCTATGAACTTTCACATTGGAATGTGAAATTTGAGAAATCAAGTGATGCGAAATCATTTCTCATATATTAAGCAGGTGCTCAAGAAACACTATTTTTACTGAGCTAACTAGTATCCCCTCAAAAATCCATGTCTACAAAAGACATGTGAACATGACCGCCTTTGGAAATAAGGTAGTTGCTGACGTCATCAAGTTGAGATGAGGTCATCCCGAAGGAGGGCGTGTCCTGAATCCAGCGTGACTGAAGTTCTTAAGGAGAAGAGGGATATTCGGCACAAAGACACAGACACAGGGAAACTATATAGCAACAGGGGCAGAGATTGGAATCACATGTCCAGAAGCCAAGGAGCGCCAAGCATTGCTACCAAGCACCAAGTTACTTGGTTAGGGAGCTTAAAAAATAAATTTTGTGGAAATTTCCTAGCATTCTGCTAGTTCTCCATGAGCATTTTGCAGTTTTGCTTTCCGTATTACTGATACTTTATAAAATGAGCACAGACGTGGGATGTTCCAGAAAACCACTTTTTCCATGTTATTTCAAGGCCCGCATTGACATTTATCCCCCGTTCCGTGCCCTGTGGTCTCATAAAATAAGCCTGATGTCACCCGGCAGCATCCAATGTTTGTCGTGGCCTCAAGCTGCAGTCTTCAATCAGTGTTAAAGGCAAAACTTCTCTGTACCCACCATCATTTTCCTGGACGAAGACTTCATTTTCCTGCTCTTGACCGAGTGAAAGCTTTGATCTGACATAACTTAGAAGAACTAGGATTGCAGAGTGAGACTCTGGTTGTCCTGGATGTAGACGAGCAGACACATACTTGATATGCAAGTGACCCTGCTGCACCAACCCAGAGTGAGTCATCATTAAATGATGTTAAACAGCAAAATTCAACTGAGTGCATTTTAAAGATCGTATCGGCCTTCCTCGACAATTCTGAATCGGGCAGCAGCCCATCCAGCAAATAGAAAGAAGCTCGGAAGAGGGGTACAAAGTGACTCTGAGAGGCACAAGAAGGTGGGACGAGGAAGTTTCTAGCAAAGAGTGGATTGTTTGTGGCAAGGTCACCTTCCCTTAAGGGACAGCAGAGGTCTATCGGGGGTGGGTTACCTCACTAGTGTTGACCTGGTAATTCCAGATGGACTGGTTTAAGATTCCACTCCTGAAATAAGCTGAACCTGCATTTGGGTCAGGTTTTAAGTCTTGGCTGGGGGATGTGAGCTTAGCCTAAGTGACTCCATCTGGCGCCTGTTGTATGTGTGTGTGTCTCTCTCTGTTTTTTTTTAACAACGGCATATATTTTTTTTTATTATTGCATTTTGGAATACACTTTTAAAATGATTGGCCTGTCAACATAATGGATTGGCAGTTAAAAATAACTAGGAAAATACATTTAAAGAAGTGTAAATTATGCCAATGATAACGCTGGTGATTCAAACAGTGGTCCATCAAGCCGAGCAATAAAACAGACTCCAGTCAATGACATGCAAACGTGAAGCTACCAGTGCATTTTCCTACTATTAAACCCGGAACTAGCAATTCCATTTGAGCAAAATAATGCAATCAGTCATATCTAATGATATCATTGATTTCAATTTTGGTCCTTTGAAAGCACTGCTTTCTGTATGTCCTTTGTTAAGTGGCAGTTACCAGTGAAGAAGGGGTGATAACTTGCTTTATGTTTGTGCATATTTAAGAGATGCTATAATCAAAAAATTCACCCACCACAGGAATCTATGAGAATTATTTTCTTTTTAAAGGAAATTACTCGAACTTGAGTAGGAGAGCCCTGTGGGCATTATAGTCCTTTCTGCATTTTCAAATTTTGAAAACAACATTTGCAGTATTGTCCTGTGATTATAAACGAAACACATGTTCATGGCAAAATGTAATTGTTACCTACAGAGAATCTAAAGGAAAATGAGAATCACTTGTAAGTCTACTTCCCATACCATTTAATACCTATTCTTTGGGGGGGTTTCTACGAATATTTACTTTAATAAAGCAAAACTGATATGAAACCATAAGATTTATTTTACTGGCTGCTTTCATCACTGAGGAGACGCTCATGACTGTTATAGGATATTAAAATAAGACTCTTCTAATTCAGAGTTTTAGCAGAGACCAACCTAACAATGCCAAGAATCAATTTCCTAAAGCAAGGAGGGGAGAGGTCACTGGTGATATGATGATGAAGCAGCTTTTTTCAGCATTATCCTTTGCCCCAAATCTATGGGAATTGAGACCAGGTAGGGGCCGGGGGAGGGTGAGCTTGGGCTCCTTTGGGGAGAGCTGGTGCCCTGATGAGCATCTCCCACTCCTGTGCAGGACAGGTGGGCATGCTTCTTGCCCACCTGGAACCAGGTGAGTGGGGCTTCAAGGGGAAGCGTGACCCCTTTCCTCTGGAACTTGGGGAACATGACGTCTGACTCACACAGGTGAAGTCTCAAGGCCTGACGCTGTTTTACGTGGGTGCTATGGACTGAATTGCGTCCCCGCAGAATTCATATGCTGCAGCTCCACCCCTCCCCATGTGACTGTATTAGAGTTAGGGCCCATGAGGAGGTTGTTAAGGTTAAAATGAGGTCAGAGAGGGCACTTTGATGCCATGGGACTGGTGCCCTTACCAGGAAGAGAGAGAAAGGAGAGCTCTCTCCCCAGCGTGGGAGGACTCAGCACAAAGTAAGTCAGCGGTCTGCAAGCAAGGAAGATGGCTGGCACCTGAGCCTGACCTTGCTGGCACCCTGATCTTGGACTTCCAGTTTCCAGAACGATGAGAAATAACTGTCTACTTGTAAACCACTCAGTCTGTGATATTTTGTTATGGTAGCCTGAGCTGACCAGGGGGCGGGATCAAGGGGGCCAAGGTGAGTGTGCCTGGGACCTTACCAGGGCATGGAGGGGGTCTGGCCAGCCCTTAAAAGATTACTCTTTCTGCCTGTGTGTAGGTCTCTCTCTCTCTCCCCCCTTGCCCATTCTCTCTCTCTCTTTCTCACACACACACACACACACACACACACACACACACACACAGGCACATCATGGAGTTGATAAAGAGGGAAGAAGGAAAACTAACCATGGAGTAAGGGAGGGGATAGGGGTGAGGTTTCTTATGAAGGAAGTTCAAACATGCTTCTTTTCCTAGGAGGTCACAAACACAACGTTTATTGATCCAGGGAAACACCTGCCATGTGCTATAAGGTGTAAGTGACGGTTTGAATACAACCTTCGGTCTGGTTTATAGGATTAGCTTCATATGGAAGAAACCTCAAAATGGGCCAGTCTTCTTGTTAAAAAACAATACTGAACAAGCAGCCACCTGAGGAAACTCTTGTCCTGCACGCATCTATTACCTCCAGGAGAATTCTCTTGGGGTCTGGCCGAAGGGAAGTTTCCTATCAATTAACACGAGTGCCTACACAATTTTATTTAAAATTTCAAAAGTCTCACCTCACCGTTATCGGAGCCATGTAAATAAAATTCAACTTGTTGATGCTTTTAAATGGCCCTTTGCATTTTTTTTTTCTATGCCTCTCTGTATATTCCAAGGACTTTTTCTTTTTTTTCTTCCTTCTTCTTGTCCCGAAAACAGAGGAGAGAAGCTTGTAACTGCAAACATACAAAAATGCAGGTGGCAGTTTTCCCAATGTTCTGTATTCTCTGGGTGGATTAATCAGGGGAGCAGTTTTGGAAGCTGTCGTGCAGTATTGTTCACCTGTTCAAACACTGAGGTTTTGGAAGCTTGGTGCCGCTGTCAGCAGCCACCCACAAAGCCTTCGCGGCCAGCCTGAGGAGTCAGCCCGCATCCTCGCTTTAGACGGCGCGGTCCCCCTTGGGTCTGCCTGTGAGAGCTCCTGACACAGCAGCTGGTGAGTGCTATGTGCTCAGTCAAGTGATTTTCAAAGGTGTGATTAAAAATTGAAACAGCGTCCAGGCATTTCCAAAGCTACAAAACATCCCGGCGAGGGACTTCTAATTTCCTGCAGGTCTGCCTTTTTGTTTTGTTTTGTCTTTTCAATTAACAGAGAATCAAGGGAGTTACTGAACTCAGAATTAAGCCAAAGATTAGAATTTTGAGAGTCTGACAGCCCTCTGATGAATACTAGTCTGTCATGCGTGGGGCTGGGAGATGAGTCTCTGATTCCTTGCTCAGAGCTCTGCTCTTGGATTTTTCAAGAGCTCGTGGAGGAGGAGGTCCATGGGGTCTCCAGGCACGAAGGGAAGGGACTCCGTGCCTTAGGTGGGCCGCCTGGGGTTGATGTCCATGGAGGCTACGTGAATCAGCTTCACAAGGGCAAGGAAACTTTGATACTACTAAGGGAACGGTGAGGAGGTCTTATCATGTCTGCTTCCTGAGAGGCTCCAGAGCCAGGTCTCTGGCTAGACCCACAGGCGTCTAGATGCTGGTTCCATTGCTTTTACCAGCTATGCAACTCTGGGTAAATGATTTAAATGCTCCACCCGCAGTTTCCTCTTCTCTGTAGGATGGGGACAGCGATGCCTACCTCATAAGCTCTTGCCATGCTGATCAAGTATGGAGCAGTTGCTGGCCCCAGGTGAGTACTCCCGGGGACAGGTCACCACTGAGAGTCACTGCGGTGTACGTATACTATCAAAGACAAATAATAAGGAAAATCCCAGCACAGGAATGCCCCGAAGGTTTTCAATCATCCTAGGTAAAACGAATCCTAAGGATTGTTTATGGAAAAATAAAGGCGAAGGGTCCACACTGTGCTTTGCTTTTCCTGGATTGGATTCCCATGTAGAATTTTACTGTGAATTACTCCTTCTGCTATGATACATGCCATTGCCAGAGGCCACATGACACCTTTATCCATAGCTAGTAACAGAGGATCTTAGTCTTTAGCGTAAAAAGTGCCTTAATCTGGTGAGAAAGAAAGAGACATGCTGCTGATGGATAACAGTGAAAAAAGGAAAAAACAAAGTCTTAAGGAAGCAAATAGAAAAGATCATGTGAAGGGAGGGGAAAGTTCATACAGATGATACACACGGTTATAAATCTTTACATGTGACCCAAAAGGCAGGTGTCTCAGAATCTCATTACTCAAGCGATTACTGAAAATTTATTAACAGAAATATTGTAGCAAACCATTGTAGTTAGAGGGAAAACAAATTTACCGTATTCTAAGTACATCAAGCCTGTAAATGAGCAATGCTTCGATTTGGATGGAACGCAAGCTCATTAGCTTTAAATGACCTTGGCAAACTTATAAAAATTACCATCAGCTTTGAATAATTATTAAATGCCTAATTGCACAGGGCGCTGGATTCCCGGTTTAAATAGGTCTAATTAGCAAATGAAGAGGAGCTGCCCACAGGGAAGGTTTGGAATCTTTAGCGGGGACTGAGAGAACTGAGGGCAGTGGAGGAGGGCGGGAGCATCAGGAACAGTGGGAATGTGCTTGGAGAGTGGCTTGGAGGCTGGATTGTGGGTCTCTCTGGAGTC
>NC_138371.1:3309643-3345413 GCF_054177405.1 Leptonychotes weddellii
ATGGTTCATCTACCCCTCTGATTTCCCCCCCTTCATTCTTCCCCTCCTGCTATCTTCTTTTTTTTTTTCTTAACATATATTGCATTATTTGTTTCAGAGGTACAGATCTGAGATTCAACAGTCTTGCACAATTCACAATGAGAAGAGCCACATCTTAATTTGAGGTCCAGGGAGTACTTCAGAGTATCAGGATATGCCATAAATTACGTCTGGGAGTTCCCTTGCTTGTGCATTTTACCTGGGGAGGTTCCACACTGATTTGTAAGGAGTCAGTGTCCCTACGAGGTCCTGAATGGTGCGTCTGCTGGGGCCTGCTCCTCTCTGTTTTCCGCCTGTGACCGCTTTCTGGTTACTGAGCCTCCCATCCCCGCATCATGCTGAGCGCTCTTGTGTCTGGGCTGCAGCCTCAAGATCTTGCCTACGGCCCCCTTGCTTCTTGGGTTCTCCGCTGGGCTGGGGCCCCAGGGCTGGGTCGGTGGGGTGGAGGGAGACGAAATGAGCTTCTCTGATGGCCGACTCTGCCCTCTGTTTCCCTCTGATTTCCACGAGGAGGTGTCTGTGCTGAGATTTGTGACAAAGGTACGGAGATCCAGGGGAAAGGTTGTGCATGTTTGGGGTGTGGCCCTGTGTGACCCCTGAATCCTGTGCCCCTGCAGATGGAGGGAGGAGAGAGGGAGGAGGGGGCTGGATGGGGGCTGGACCAGGGAACCAGATGGCTGCCGTGACCGGGGAGGAAGTCAGAGGCGGTGGTGATCATAGGGGCCAGGCCCCTGGGGTGGCTGGCACTGCCCAGAACAGGCATGCACCTGGGACTCAACCCAGGGCTGGGATCCAAGGGAAGGATCTGGCTCGGCTTCTGTCCTGAGAACCTTGGCCAAATACTTCATGTTTTTGGACATCTGCTTTCTTTTTCTTTTTTTTTTTTTTTAAAGATTTTATTTACTTATTTGAGAGAGAGAGCACAAGAGGGAAGAGGGTCAGAAGGAGAAGCAGGCTCCCCGCCGAGCCAGGAGCCCGACGTGGGGCTCGATCCTGGGACTCCAGAATCATGACCTGAACCGAAGGCAGTCGCTCAACCAACTGAGCCACCCAGGCACCCCATCTGCTTTCTTGATTGAAGGTGGGGAGGTTAAATTCTTCACAAAAGAATTTGTCCAAACAGCTCCCGGGTTTATGTCTCCAAACTGGCACAGACTGGACACTTAGAAAATGTTAGTTAAAGTGAGCTGAATAGTTTCCTGGATGCCATTTCCACCTCTGCAGTGTGCCTTGTGTGGCCGGTAAGGGAACTTTAACCAACTCAGTAAATGCCCTGTTGGCACAAACATACAGCCCCAAGCCCTCCTCCTAACCCAGCAGGGCATCGGCTCAGCCAGAAAGTTAGCATTTGCTTTGAACCTGTCTCTTCTGGAAGTCTTTGGGGAGTGACTTCTTCCCTCCCTCCTTTCTTTCCTCTCTCCTTCCTTCCCTCCATCCCTCCCTCCCCCTTCCCTCCTCCTCCCTCCCTCCTCCTCCCTCCATTCCTCCTTCCCTCCTTCCTTCTTTCCTTTCCCTCCTTCCTTCCTTCTTTTGCAATAATGGAAGAGCTGGAAATGACTTTTTTTGGGGAACAGAAGCCCCCAAAACCCATAAAAAAAGTCAATGACCACATCTTGAGGGACAGTAAAAGGAAACTGACATTATGGATGGTTAGGAAATCACCCTTGGACTTCTGCATAAAAGAGGACTGTGCATAAAAAATCCAGCAATCTCGATGTTCATTTTCAAACAGTGTTCACCTTACCTGTGGGAAGGGTGACCTAACTGTCCCTATGGGGTCAGCCACCAGCGGCTCTGTGTCTTGGGGCAAGTCCACTGGTGCTCACGTTGGTCTCAACCTTCCCTCCTGTGAAGAACCCAGTGCCACAGCCGACACTGGGGATCCCGTGTGGTTGGGTTATGGAGAGAACTTAGCAAAGATCCAGTCTGTGCAAATCAAGGGATGTGTTGTAGTCATTAATAGCAACCTGTCTTCACATAATTTGAGCTGCTGGTGACTTCTTTTGTGTCACTCTCTGGTCACTGGGTGGACTCAGCTGCCCTGGTTGGTGACCCCTTCCTTGCTCATGGCTTCCTGAGTGTCCTGCCCTTGCAAAGCTCGTGCTCAGTGGGAGAGCCACCTTTCCCAGGACAGAAGGGCTGTCCTTGGTCCAGTGGGTGAATGCACCTGCCCCACCTTGCTAACTCTCCCCTGGTACACAGGTCATGGTGCACTGGGGAGCATGGGGACATGGGCAGGGCAGTGGCTGGGGTTGGAGGGGTTCTCCCCCTCCTCCGGAGCCCTAGAACCACCTCTTATATGCACACCTGTCACAAGAAGAGGCATTTCTCCAACGTTCTACCCCTGGGGCTCTTCTCCCTCTGCTCATGCTCTTCCAGGCAGTCTTGTGCACTCTCTGAGTCCAGCTTTTGTCCCCAGGATGCTCCGAATTCCAGCTCCTGATGGACCTGTGGCTCCACCAAATGCCTGGTGCAGAGCCAACTCTCGACCCATCTCTGTGGAAGGAACGGGCTTCCTGGGCCTGCAGATCTTCCATTTCCCGGCTCCCGTTGTGCCGGTTCTCCTGAACTCACCCAGATTCCTCCCTCCCTTCCTTCCCCGCTCCAGTCTGGTATCTCCCACTGAGGTGAGCCCCCCCCCATCAAGCCCTGGGGTGGGGTCTTCACTCGGGCCTCATCCATGCTGCTGCTCTGGGTTCTCTTCGCCCTCTGCCATCCATCCCAGGTGCTCAGTCCTTCTGAGACATGGAGTCTGCCTGAGACTGCCCAGTCCCTTAACATACCCCCTCCTCCCACTGCCTCTGTGAATGCCCCTGCCCCCTATTTCCTTCTCCGCGAGTTGAAGGACTAAGACTTCTCCATCTGCTTTTCCCCAGAAGCTTTGACTCTGTCACACCCAGAAAGGATTCTGACCCTTCTTCTGCAGCCCCCCACCAGGCATTTTTGAGGCTCCTTTTCCTCTCCCTGACCTTTAACCTGGGGTTGTTTGGGGCTCAGTCCTCTGGTCCCTCCCCTCTTCTGTCCTCACCCATCCCTCAGGGGGCGCCTCATACGGCCTCCGGGCTGTGAATGCCTCGTATCCAGCCACCGGCCAGGGCTCCCCTCCGGCCCTGGTCTCTCCCTTGAATTCCAGACCTGTGCATCCAAGCATCTCCTCGGCATCTCCTCCTGGACTTCCAAATCTGAGCTCCTGAATTTTCCACCAAATCTCTTCTTCTGCCAACTTTCTTTAATTTCAGTAAATTCTTCCCATTTCCCCAAAACAATGTCTGGAGGGTGGGAAGCATTTTTAACTCCTCTTTTTTTCTTCTCCCTCCCCTGCCGCTACCATCACCCGGCTCAGAGGCCCCCATCTACTCTCCCTCCTGGATTCTGGCCATGTTCTTGTAATGGATCTTCTGCCCCTGGCCTGGCTCCACCGGCCCCGCCCTCGGCACCGCCACAGCCTCTTGTTGGCCTTGTCAATAAAGCAGCCAGTGGTCCTCTTACAAGTCAGATCATGCTTCTGATAACCTCCCCGGGGGCCACCAGCTCACTCTGTTCACTCTGTCAAGTTCAGAGTCCTCATTATGATGCACCAGGGTCCCATGACCTGTCTTACTCCTTCCAGTCTTCCGCCTTCCTCACTGGGCTCAATACTGCTCGCCCAGGGCGCTGTGCCCCGAATATGCCCACGCACTCCTGCCTCGCTCTGTGCCCTTCCGTTCCTTCTGCCTGGAATGCTGTTCCCGCAGGTGTCTGCACCCAGCCTCCCTGACCAGCACCCACACGGTCCCCTCGCCGTGCCCCTTGTCCAGCCGCCTGGAAGAACGCACCGACCCCCTTCCCAACACTGCATGCTCCCTTCTTTCCTCTGCTTTTATACTGTTTCTCACCAACACTTAGGAGCTGACATTCTATCTGTTTCGTTACGTACCATGTACATTGTTGGTCTCTCCAACTTCTTACTGGAATAGGAGCCTCCTGGAGAGGGCTTTTTTGGTCAGTTTTTGTGTCTGGCTCTCAGAATTTGTGCCAGGCCAGGCACGATGCTGTTGGCCGCACAGGGGAGCCCGGTGCGGGGAGCAGGCTGTGATGGGCACACTGGGGGGCTGCACAGGGAGAGGCAGGGGAGATGTGGAGGGTCTGCCGCACAGCCCTTCTCTGGCGTGTCCTGTAGTTTCATACATGGCACGACTGCTGCTGGCTCTCAGGGGTGGTGTCTCCGCCCTCCTTGGTGGCCACCGGGGTCAACTCCTTGCTGACTCTCAGATCCTCCCCCTCCTCTCTCTTCTCACAGCCTCCTTGCATCAGTGCTCCGCATCTCATTTACAACAAATAACTTATTACAGAAGGTTAACGTTATGAAGGAAAGCAAAGACAATACTGCTAGGTGAAAAGGAAAAATTGCTATCACCCAGAGTCCTAAAAATAACCATTCACACGGAGGTGTCTGCCCCCCTACTCCTCGCTCATGTTAATGAGACAGTGTGACTGGTCCAGAGCTGAGGTCTGCTCCAGGTGGCGCGTGCAGTTGGGTGACTGTCCACTTCCCACAGTCCTTCCCGGGTTCGGGGTGGACACGTCTATCTGCAGGGTTGGGCAATGTTGGGGGACACTGAGGGCACAGGCAGGTCCCTTACTGCAAGGAGGTCCTGGAGCTCAGTGGGAAATGCGGAGCCCTGCCTGGTGGGACCCTGGCCGCAGAGATGTGTCTGACCTGGGGAATGGGAACCACATGGCATTGGGGAAAAGAGCGACACCAAGAGAGTCACTGCAAGTGAGCTTGTGTGAGGATGGAGTGGCGTTTTCAGGTCTAGTCTGAGGGCACGTAAGAACCCAATGTTCGCCTTCCTTGGGGGAAAAACTCCCCATCCTGAAAAGGCAAAAAGGAAGAAAAGGTATTGGTAGGGTCTCTGACTCCCGACCTCTTCTCCCAGAGGAGATCCACTGGGGGGAAGAGATCAACCAAAACACGAATTTCTTAATGAATAGAGAGAAGGGTGAGAACCAGGGTCGCCAGCAACTACAGGACCGAGTCACCTGCTGGAGATAGCAGAACATCCAGGGCAGAAGCTTCCTCTCTGACCACATCCAGGGCAGGCAGGGAAGGTGGTACGGAGGGAGAGCCCTGTCCAAGGTGGCTCCCAGTGACAGGGGGCAACCCTCCTCTGCACACGGTGCCCCAAGTGGACGGATGGCCCAGCGGACCCAGTGCTGGGCAGCTAACATGACCATCTCTAATAGACCACACAGATAGCTCCCCCCCAAGAAAGAATCATACTCAATATTCTGTTGTACAAAAGGAATGTTTTCCATTTAAAAATACATCAAGATTATTTTCTGGTCAATAAACATACACAACTTAATTTGAATTAAAAAGAGAAGATGATCACGTGGTCTGTGTGATTTTGCTTCTCCTAGGTCCTTCCTTGCCCTAAGGTTTTATGACCCGTCATGCCAGCTACATATTGGCAATGTAAAGTACTCAATGAAATCATCACCTTATTGAGACATCAACTATGTCAAAGGGAATTTAGGACGAGTGGCAGGAAAATCTTACAGGAATGTAAAATTATTTCCCAAGGAAGTTGTTAAAAATCCATTCTATGAGCCATTTATAAACATGTTATTTATCAACATCTTCCAAAAAAATGTTACACAACACATCACCAACAAAATTCCTACATTAGCAAGATGGACCAGATGCCTTAATAAGACTTTTTTCATATCTCCTGATGATTTAAATTATAGCACTGTAATTTTTTATAGCTTAAAGAAAGTTATTTTCTTGCAGTATGAAATACAACACCAAAATGAAACAATTGCTTTTAGGAATGAACGGGGAGAGATATTTTATTTTATTTTATTTTATTTTTTATTTATTTATTTTTTTATTTTTTTTTAAAGATTTTATTTATTTATTTGAGACAGAGAGGATGAGAGACAGAGAGCATGAGAGGGAGGAGGGTCAGAGGGAGAAGCAGACTCCCTGCTGAGCAGGAAGCCCGATGCGGGACTCGATCCCGGGACTCCAGGATCATGACCTGAGCCGAAGGCAGTCGCCCAACCAACTGAGCCACCCAGGCGCCCAGGGGAGAGATATTTTAGTTGTCTTTTGTAGCTTTCAATTGGTAAATCAGGGCAAGATAGAATAGCTGTGTAATTTCAAATGAATATAATTTTTTAAAAGATTAGTTATGTGAATGTGTCCTTAGATGACATACAATTGATTTATTAGTGATTAAGATGATGTGTTAATATTAACATGGTTATTAGTACATATTAATTAAAATGACCCAAGGGCAGGTCTTGCTGAGGAGGAAAGGCGTGATGGGGAGGGGCTCTGGTTGGAGAAGATGCTGGAAAAAGGTGAAGCTGGGGGTTGGGTGGGATAAGGAGCAAGGGGCAGGTCCAGCCTGAGATTGTGCGGGGAAGGGTCTAAGGACATTTCACGTGTGAAAGATTAGTAAGTCAAGCACTACCCAATGACCCAATGTGCTGGATCAAGATGGTATCACTGAACATAGCTGGGAGTGATCTTTTAAAATCAAACATGAAGATCCCAACATGGAAGATAAAGTAACTGGAAAAAATATTCATTAATGAGAACTACCTTTATATACGCCTGAATGATATCCCTTTATGTGCTTAATGTATAAATAGTCCCATGTACTTCTGGACATCAAAGTCTGGGAAACATGGTGCATGGAGCCAGCAAGATATCAACTAGCAAGTTCCTAATTTACAGAACAATCTTAAAGGAGCAGAGAAAATGTTGCAGCTATGTTTGAAGTGACCACTATAAAGTTCTTCAATCTATGGAAAATACTGGGGTCAAATATTTACAGTACTGAAGGGCTCATGTGCAATGGAAAATAACCTCTAAATCAAGAACATCTGGAAGAAAAATCTCAGATCCAAGTAATGAAAAGAGCAATAAAAATGCAGAGGACATTTGTGAGGAAGGCTAATGAAGAAGGGAAGTTGTTTTTTTTTAAGTAATGAGGTTACCTTCCTGTGGTGAGCTTGAGGGAAATGATGTGATTCTGTCTGACTGAGTTTACAAGCTGCCAAACGAAAATATTGCTACCTCCCATTTCATGAAATGAAATAATTGCTGAGGTATAGAACTCATAGATGGCCTTAGAGTTTAAAACACTAGAGAAGTAAAACACACACCCCTTCACACACACACACACACACACACGCGCGCGTATGTATTTGGGATCAATCAGTGGAAGAATGTTTTTTCTGGATTACAGGAAAACAAGAAAGAGAGGCTGAATTTAGACAAGATGAAAAATGTTGGCTTCTGTCGGATTCCAATCCTGGCCCTGTTGTGTTACTAATTGTTGACTTAGGCGAGTTATTTAGACCTCTTCCAGCTTCAGTCTGCGTATCTTTATTTATTTATTTTTTTATGTTTTTTTTTTTTTTAAAGATTTTATTTATTTATTTGTCAGAGAGAGAGAGCATGGGCGAGAGAGAGTGAGCCAGAGTACAAGCAGGGGGAGCTGCAGGCAAAGGGAGAAGCAGGCTCCCCGCCGAGCAAGGACCCCGATGCGGGACTCGATCCCAGGATACTGGGATCATGACCTGAGCCAAAGGCAGCTGCCTAACCGACTGAGCCATGCAGGCATCCCTGCATATCTTTATTTTTTTTTAAAGGTTTTATTTATTTATTTGAGAGAGAGAGGGAAAGAGAGTATGGGGGGAGGGGCAGAGGGAGAAGCAGACTCCCCACTGAGCACAGACCCTGATGCGGGGCTCGATCCCAGGACCCTGAGATCACGACCTGATCCCAAGTCAGACACTTAACCAACCGAGCCACCCAGGCACCCCAGTTTGCATATCTTGAAATGGTGCTCCCACAAAGGTTAACTGAAATAAAGCAGACAGAGCATGGAGGCTCGAACCTGGCACAGAGAGAGACCGCTACCTGGGCTTATCATCACTGTTATTACTACACCTTTATTTAAGGAAGCAAGGTGTCAAAAGGAGGCTAAGATTCCATCAAACAATAGTGTCCAATGAAAAATATTTATAGGGGCGCCTGGGTAGCTCAGATGGTTGAGCGTCTGCCTTCGGCTCAGGTCATGATCCCAGAGTCCTGGGATCGAGTCCCACATCGGGCTCCCGGCTCGGCGGGGAGCCTGCTTCTCCCTCTGACCCTCTCCCCTCTCATGCTGTTTCTCTCTCGCTCGCTCTCTAAAAAATAAATAAAATCTTTAAAAAACAAAGAAGAAAAATATTTATAAATTTTGGAGGGTCTAAATTCTCTTGGAAGCATTTTGGACGATGAGCCCCATAAAACAATGAGGTAAAGTTTTTGCTTCCTTTAATGAGAACAGTTGCCTGGTTACACAACAGGGCCACTGGGACACATTCAGAGGGTCTCATGTCTAATATACTGTGGAGAAAAAATTAGTAAAATCCAATATGAATGAACAAGGCTTCTCCCCTCCCAATCTCCTCCACTCTGATGTTTATAATAGGACATCACACCAGGGTAGAGTGTCTCACAACTGCCCCCTGCATTAGTACTGATGGTTTTGAAGTCCTGAATGTCCTTAGATGGGTATTATTTATACCACATATAGTATATCCATTTAGTATTTCCGCCTCAAGAGCCTCCTGTTACTTAGGCACCCAGAAAACTTTGAAGTTAGGAAAGTTACGGACTTCAAAAGATTGCTGTGGGTTGAGAGTACAGAAATCCAGTAGGGAACCAAGTGGGTCCCGAAGAGTCTCAGGATATTCAAATCATAATTACAGTCCATCTGATGTCTGCCTGCAGTTTAGAGACTGAATAGCAAATTGCCAAGAATGCCTAATCTTGGGCATGGTCTCACTGCCCATTAGGGTACCCTGAGCAGTTAACAATAGCAGTGAAAGGCTGTAGAAAAAAGAAATCTTCAAACTTGGTGTTGGTCAAGCAAATTGGCTCAGTTATTGGTATTGTAGATGACACTGGTGGCTAAAAAGATTTCTTTCTTCCTATGTATATATGTATGTATCTATTTGATGCTCCTCAAAACTGTTAAGCATTGGATAAGATACCATGTCTGAAAGTGCCTGACACAAAGCTAACGATTATTAGAAGCTCTTTTTTTTTTTCTTCCTCTCTATCCGGAAAGCCAAACGAGGGTCCCAATGGCATCCTTTTGTCTCTGATGTTGACACAGTTGGGATTGCGCTCTAGGTTACATAGACAGTAAGTGAAGTCCCTGTTCTCTTTCTGCCCCATGGGCAACACGGAGGAAGATGGCTCTGGGTTCAGGCGATCATTGACTTAGGACCAAACCCTAGAGGAGGAGGAATATCAATGACCAAGATTCCTGAGTTACCAGTGGTTGTCTGTCCCTTCTGGGATCCCTTTGATTCTGAGTCCTGGGTCCCAGAATGTCTGGTCACAATCTAGAACAGGGATGGGACAATAAACAGATTGCACCTCATGGGCCTGGGGATGTAAGCCTGTATTGAGAAAGATTGCAAAGCTCAATGGGAAAGGGAGCTATGATTAATTAGTGATGTCTGCCACTGGGTGATCGATTAGTGATGTCTGCCACTGGCTCAAGATAAAAGGAGGATAGCACACACCAGCTTGTTAGAATTCCCATCCATAGGGTAAGGCTCAGCTCAAATACCATCTTCACAAATATTTCCCAAGATTTAGAATTAAAGCATTATATGAACTCAAAGATAATGGGATTGCCCCTATCATTCTTTATGTATTTTAGGCAGTTATTTCATTATACTGCCATACATTATAATTGTTTCTTTTCTTTTCATTACTGCCAGATTATAAGGCAAGTATTTCTTCCAAATCATCTTTATGCAACCATGATCCTCCCCTCCCTCTCTCCCAGTCCCAAGTCCCCATGCATGCATTCAGGCTTCCTTCTGGTGATTCACTCAAAGAATGTTTGCTGAGCATCCAACTTGCACAGGCCTTGTGCTGATGACTAAGAGCAGTAAGACACGGTGGAAGACAGGGCTCAGCTCCATGGAGTTCATGGCTTTACACAAGGCAAGCTGGTGCTTGGAAGCTCTGCTGATGAATCTGACTCATTGCATGCTGGTCCTAAAGCTTGGCAGGTAGTGACCCAGGAAGGGACTGTGCCCGAGGCTGAGTTTGCACGAGGGGCCAATGAGAGGGGCCAGCACTGGGCTTCATCAGAGGGGGAACCTGAGAGCTAGATTCAGAGCCCAAGGATGGCAGGAGGCAGAGCCTAGAGCTGGAATGCTGGGAGCCCAGGGAATCCCAGTGGCTGGTTTCTAGCAGACGTGATTGTACTTTCTCCATGCCGTGCTGTCTGGAGTAAACTTAAACACTGGGCGGCTCTTACCAGGTAAGAAGATGCTGCGGTGCCCAAAGGCTCAAAAGTCAGCCATGGAACGGAATATCTGCCTGCCTTCGAGCTACTGACTGATGGTTCCTCTCACTGAATTCCTCTCCCGCCTCACCCCTGCATTCTGGGGAGAATTCATTAAATATTTTATCTTAACCTCCTTTCTGAGAAAAATTAAAAGAACAAGCCCAGGTTGTTTTGTATCCCCTGAGGTCATATTTGAATTTCTAACTTCCTAAATGATTCTAGCCAGGCCACTGGAAAGAAGCACGTGGTAGACTTGGGACAAGGCTAAGCTTTTATAAGATGCCATTCTCTATCCATGGAAGGTTAGGGGTTGTAAAGAAGACAACACAACATTAACCAGTCCTTCCGCTAAGATTTAGATGGCTTTCTTTGTAACGCTGTCACCGAGTCGTCTTGTCTTAATGGTGAAGGCTGTAAAAGTCTCAACAGCAGAGAAGGAGATGTTTATTGCCCCCCAGTTAGGCAGAGACCCTGCCCCCTGCAGCTGTGCTTGAGTAGAGCTCGTCAGTCGGCGGCTTCAGTTCTGAGAACTACCTCAGCTCTGGCAGTCAGGGAATCAAGAGTCTGATTCTACGAAAACCTCTGCTTTCTTGTCCGCTCTGCCGGCTAAAAAGGAGGTGCCTTCTGGTCGGGGGGCGCTGCTTGCTGTTTGTTAGTGTTGTGGGTTGACTCCTCTGCGGGGGCTTCTCAGGGCAGCTGCCTCTATGCCCTAGATGTCCCCTCTTGTCGCATTGTTTTTAGCCTTGAGAACAGCTCAAAGCCTCTACGCTCCTGAAGATGGCAGGTGGGACAGAGATTTCACATGGGCGGAATCCAGGATTCAGGGTCCTTGGGGTTCCCACCAGTTGCTCAGCCTTCTTTACCTGTCAGGTGTCTCAGTGGGGGGCAAACTCTGGGGACACTGCAATGATGGTAGCTCCGGGGGCCCCTCAGGTGCAGGCAGGGACCTGCCCCAAGACCACGTGTTGTCAGGAACAACCAGGCCCCCATGACAATACCAGTTACCACAGTCTCCCAGCCCAACCAGCTCTCTAGTGTCAGTGGGACAAAATGGAAAGGTGACAGTCCTCATTGCAAAGGGCTTGGCTCTCATCTATTCAGCCCACAGCCCTGTCCCAGCTCTGGCCTCCTGCGGTGGGCACACCGTGCTCCTGGCTCCTTGGGCATCTGGGCCTTCCTCACCCTCTTCCTCCAATGGGCTTCAGTGGCCTCCCTGGCCCTGTGAGGTGAACATTTCCAACTAGGACCCAGCCTCTGTCATACACTGTGTGACCCAGCGAACCTCCACGTCCCTAACTCACCAGAGCATGGTGTGTATCGCTCAGTTATTTGTGTTCTATAAACAGAGCTTGGGCATCACAAATCCAGTTCCCCCATTTAGCAGCCAAGGGGATGGAGGCCCAAGAGAAGAAAAGAGACTATTTGTTTAGGTAGAACCCAGATTCCCAATTCTGCTGTTTCTATTACCCTGCCCTGCCTTTCATGCTGTTCTCCTCAGCTCTTGTGCTCAGCTTTTTCCCGATCCTGTCTGAGTTCTCCAGCCAGAGAACCTGGCGTGTTTGATTTCTCCAACCAGATTCTGACCCCTTGAGAGTGACTGCATCTTGTCATTTCCCTTGTTGCATTTAGCAGAGTGGACAAAAGAAGATGCCCTAAGCACTGGTTGAAATGGATGCATACAAAGAAGCAAATAACCTTGACAACAGACCACCCAGCACGGAGACTATTGTGTGACACCCAGGAGGGTGGCCATTGAGTTACTGGCTCGGCTGGAGAAGGTAGATGGAGCCGCGCATGTCATAGACCAGCAAGGCGGGATGTGGACGGAGCTGGGCCGGGGCTGCTGTTGTCCAGGCGAGCCACTGGGGCCCAGCACCCTCAGGGCACATGGTTATCCGGTAGCAAACTTGGAATCAGAGCAGATGCTCTCATCACATCAATCCCCCGCCCCCACCCTGCTCTCCTGGGCAAGGGCTGAATGAATAGGGCTGGGGGCAGAAGTAAGGAGGAAGGAGAAGACGCAATGGCAACACTGAATGGGACCAGGGTGTCACGGCTCCGCAGAGTTTTGTTACAGCAGGACGGCAGCTCCCTGGCCAGTGGGGCCCAGGGGCCCCCAGAACGGGTCCTGCCTTCTTTTTCACACAGATC
Source organism: Leptonychotes weddellii (assembly GCF_054177405.1). Classification (NCBI taxonomy): domain Eukaryota; kingdom Metazoa; phylum Chordata; class Mammalia; order Carnivora; family Phocidae; genus Leptonychotes; species Leptonychotes weddellii. The sequence continues at coordinate 3,322,195 of NC_138371.1, forward strand.
ACTTTTTAGCTTTTTTTCCTCCTTGGAGTATCATCTCTGAATAAGGCATGCTTTCTCCCCTCTTTGTTCGTATGATCTCATCAGATCCCTCCTGTCCCCAGAACTCTCAAGTGCATTACGGAAAACCAGCCTGACCTTGGGAAGTGCTGTAAGGGCAAGAGCCCTCCCGACCTGTCGCTCTTCGGGTCCTGTTTTCCCAAAGCTGCTCCCCCTCTGCCTCTGTCTTCCGCGCCTGTCAAAGAACTGTCAGCAGTTCTCAAAGCCACAAATCATAGCGCGGGAATCAAATTCGTTTGCAGGGAGAAACGAATTTGTGTTTGGGGGGCCGTTGGCATGACGTGGCGGGTCAGGCCGATCCACGGCGAGCACGTTGAAGCACATTCAGTCAGGGAACTCAGGGGTGAGTTTGGCCTTTCACCTTCTGGTTGCTTTGGCATCACGGAGGTAAACCCGGTCATTTTTTCAGAAGGATCATCCAAGACAATCCTGAATGGAGGCAGCGGCTCGCAGTCAAGAAAGCAAAGCCAAAATGTGATATTCAGGGAATATGAGAGCTAGAGGTCTATTTTAGTGCTGAGTCTGGTGTCATGGGAAATCACTCAGCTCCTCAGAGGAAGCAAATGGAATATAAGCGAGGCATTATTAGCATACTCAGATAATTGCATCATTATAAAGCAATACTGTGACTAATTTGCAAACTTGTACAGGAAAGGTCCTTGGCTGTGATTCTGGAGTTACCAGCCTTCCGATACAACCTTCCCCCCCATCTGCACATGGGTTACTTTCCGAGCCCAAGGATTCACCCTGTGGCTTCTGGAAACAGTCTTTCTGATGCAAATTGGTGATGTCTTGTAATGCTAACTGCCGGATATCGTGATTGCCCGGGATTTTCTATTTATGATCTCAAATATTCTCATCGGTTAGGGGTGAAACCAGCCCGGGCGTGAAGAAGTGGGAATTTAATTAAAGGTTGCCACGTGCCTGGGATGGTGTTTCAGACCAAGACTCTGTGACACTGGAGAGACTCACAGATTCGCCCCGAACGTGCTTCTCTTCCTCTTCTGGTCAGCCTCTGACTCGAGGTGTTTCTAGCAGCACTACTTAGAATTTTCCCCAAGATGTAGATGATTAATCAAGGCTCCCAGGATCACAATGACCCATTGTCCCAGAAGGCATTCCTTCTGCTGGCATCTGACCCTTTCCTCTTGGGGTGAGTGTGCATTTTCCCAAACTCCTAATGGACAAAAACTGAAGAACAATTGCCCTGCGTGTAGCTTACATTTGCACGAAAGAACAGAGGGTTTTTGTTGCTGGAGGTAGGGAAAAAGGCATAAATTAACTTAATCTTTATATTCTCATGAAAAACATACATCTGTTTTGAAGAGGACAGCGTTCCACTCGGTGTTTTATTTTTAAAAGAATATATTGCACAAAAGCCTGTCATGATAATATTAAAGGGAATTAAAATAAAAGGCTCCAGGACAATCCGACCACTCTGACAAATGTAATTATTTTCATTTTCTGTTTCCCTCTCTCCCTTATCCACACAAAGTTTTTATCCAGTTGTCATTAAAGCTCCCTTTGCTTTTAAAAGCATTACATTGTGATGGAGATATCTCTTTTAGATAGTTATGTACCATTATTAAAGATTCAAAATATCATTAATTTCCTTCAAGCTCTATTATGTTTATCATCGATCACCATGTCAGCACATTAATCACCTCTGTGGTTGCCTCAGGATTGTTGCTTAACTATCTACTTTTAATAGAAATCTGACCACTCTGGCCTTTCTCTGCACCACCAAAGACATACCATTTCATGAGCTGCTGATCCCTTGAAACAAGTGAAGTCTTTTAATGGTCTCCTACACGGCTGAGATTTTTTTTTTCAGATAATGAAAATCAAAGGCCAGAGAAGTTTGCGGAAACAAGGAGAAACGTCCCTATTCTCCCACAGCCCTTGGATGCCGAGCAATTGTGGACACAGATGTGACAGGCACTCTGACCAAGGGCAGCTTCTCTGCAGCGCTGCGTCCTGTGTGGGACTGACTGCTGGCCAGGCGGCGCAGATGAGACAATCGGCCCAGGTTTAATGAGGGTGGGGGCTCCGGGGCTGGCTCTTTCTGAGCGCACAGTCTAGCAGCGTAAGGAAGCCTGGCAACGCGGGCTTTGGAATCAGACTTGCCCAGTTACTCAGTATGTGATGCTGGGTAAGTTAGGTGACTGTCCTGTTTTTTGATTCTTCATATCTGAAACACATTATGTCAGGCATCCATTCAATAAATGTTTATTGAACATGGTGCTAGATGCTGGGAATGTAATGGAGTTCACACACTTGGAGTGAGATGGAAGTAGACACATGGACACTTATCTCATCACCATCATGGAAAACCCTAAGTGTGTTCAGAAGGGTGGAGCAGAGCTCCATGTTATGAGAGCCCACGGGAGGGAAGGCTGAGCTTGTTAGGCTTGTGAGAGCATGAGTGAACCAGCAGAGCACTGAAGGGAACAGCATTTCAACAGAGGGAGTAGAAAGTGCATAGCGTCCATACTAAGAGGATGCGTGGCGACCAGGAAGTAGGGCATGATATAATAATGACACGGTGACATTTAATGTCACCCTGACTACAGTGTGGAGATGTTCTCCCAGGTGAGCTAGAGCAGATGCAGAGAGACCAGGGAGTCTCCAGGGAACTCACCTGGCTTGCTCCCTGTTAGGGTCCGGCAGCTGGCTCAGCACCTCAGAGAGAGTAAGTGCTGAAGGAACAGTTTCTTCAGTGAATGAATCGTCCTGGTGATAGTTGTAGAGATGGGGAGACAGAGACAGATTTCAGAAATATTTAGGAGGTAAGGGGGACGGCTATTGCTGCCTGTCCCAGGGTAGGTCCTCATCTAGACAGCCCTGTTGATCGTGGCTGAGAGCCCATGTCCTGGTTCCACTGGCTGTTGGCAATGCAGGGTGGCCTCCGCTGGGGCACCTGAAACCTGTTGGCTGTGTCCACGGTTCCTTAGCCTCCAGAATCTGAGCTAGGGCCATTCTCACCTGACCACAGAGGGACACAAGTGAACAAGCCCTGTCATGCAAGCACATTTCAAGCCTCTGCTTACATCACCCTTGCCCACATCCCTCTGGCCAAGCTGAGCCCGAGGTCAGAGTGGAAGGTCATTATAAAGTCACTGTGGCTACGGGAGGGAGGGGTGAAGAATGGAGGCATAGTGAGTATCTATCAAACTATGAGCTAATAGATGCCTTACTCTTTCTCGTCTCTTCAGATACCTTGGTTAAGAAGTTTGTTTTTCTCCCCTATTTCCCTCGTGCCCTTTCCTTTCTGGTCCCTCCAGTTTTTCCCAGCTGTAACCTAGCCAATTTAAAATTAATACCCAGTCATGAAAATCTTCTGGAAGTGGAATGCTATTTATAATCCAAATCCCACCCCATGGTGTATTTAACCTTGAATATTATATGAGTTCATTCTTTGAGACCATCAGCTGTATGTCTCTCATTATGTATTGTCCTATTTTCTGTGGGTTGTAAAAGCCCACAGTGGGCACTGAGTATGTGCTTGCTGATTACGAATATATTCCACCTTGCAGCTTTATCCTTTGTCAATGTCTTTGGAACGTAAGCATCATCATTTCCAATATATTCAGTTTGAGCCCCTTAATCCTCCTCTAAAACATTCTCCGTCATTGGCTAAGTCTCAGAAAACACACACATGCCACATAATCATAATATGACAACATCTGAAAACTACGTAGGGCTTACTGTATACCAGGCACTGTTCTAAGTGCTAATTTCATATGAAAATTTGAGGGTTCTACTCTCCCCCAACAGGAATATGCTGGAATATGATGGAATCATCTCAAGAGGGTCTCAAAACACACACCCATACTACAAATACTATATATTTGGTAAGAAGTTTTCCATAGAAAAGGAGCCTGTTTTTCACTTAAACGTCTGTTCAAAGCCCTTCTGTTTGGTTTTTAATACCGAAGTATTCCCTCTATAAATGGTACATTCCTTTACTTAAAAAAGAAGCCCAACATGTATAGTAAAGAGTTCTATTTTGTACTTGCAAGAGCTCAAACTCAGGTGGGGATGGGGGCTGATGAACACAGCCTCCGGGCCACTGGGGACTCTAAGACTGTCTCATCTGACTGAAGAAGATGAAGGAGTATGTGCTACAGCCCAAGATTGCCAAGGATTTCACAGTGCTCCCACTCTGCTTTTAACTGTGCTATAAAAATTCATTTCCCGACTGGAACTTGGCTCCAAAGGTTTAAGTTTGAAAGGCTGCAGTCACACTGAGCCATACTTCTCCCCGAGTGGAAAATAACATTCTATTTGATGTCAAGTGGGTCTATGACCAAGAGTGAGAGAGTGAGAAGAAAGAAAACTCTTTTAAGCAAATGAAAGTAAGAGTTGGTTTTTTATTTGGAATTCCTGGCACACTCTTTTGATGTTTAAAAATTGCCTGCCAGGCTCTCATGGTTTATGTGCAGGTAATGGACATCTTCATTCTGATGGTGACATTTAAGAGCATCTAGTCCTGACAGGGAGAATCTTAATAGAAACACAGTATGGAAATATGGATTATTTTATAATGCATGTTGAATCCACTACTTTCTTATTTAGAGTGGTTCTGATATCTGGCAATTTCCCACCAGTCTGAGCACTCTCTGCATCTCCATCTCTCTCTCTCTCCCTCTCACACACATACACACCCCGCCCCCCAAGGGCCAAAGCAATGTTGAACATAACTTCCCACTCTCTACTCCAGTGGGTCATGGGTGAAGATCTGTGTTCATGCAGTTGGTCCAAGTTAAAGTACAGCATGTAGTTGCCCTAAGCTTCTAAGTGGTCTTCTAACTGTTATGCCTAATAACCATGCAATATTCCATCAAATTAAAGGACAAAAATTGACTTAGGTACTTCTCTATTCTTCAGTGTTTAAGTGGTTCCTATTATTTTTCTCTAACAGATATTATGTCAAATAACTGCTGTTTTTATATAGCTTATATTTTCCATTTACTCATTTCCTGTAGTCATTCTTTCCAGATACGTTTCTATAAGTGGGAAGACTAGGCAAACAATTTAGTCTCCATAATACAGTCGTCCACAAAAGGTGTGTGCAAATTTCTCATGCTGCCTGCTCTAGGTTGCAGACACACAACACATGCATGTGGGTGTGTTGTATTCTTTCCCATCCAATTTCACCAGCAACAGATGTTATGATTTTTATTTTTTATTTTTTTATTCTTATGTAAACATCTTATCTTACATGTTACCCTCTATATTTTAACCTAGTACTTTTTATTTTAACCAATGTTGTAAAAATTTTTTAATGATTATTCTTATGTTAATCCCCATACATTACACAGATGTTATGATTTAACATGGTTCTCACATTTGCTCTTATGTTCATTTCTTTTTCAGGTGCTGGTTTACTCCTTTTACCTCCTTTTATGTGTCTATTTTTTTTATATTTGTCCATGACTCATTCTCCTAGAGCATCTTTAAGCCCTTCCAAATATGCGTGAGTATTTTCAAAGGACATTATCAGTGTGAACTGTACAGTAATAAAATACTGGGGTTCATTCTACCTTGTGTGTTCTACCCATTCATCTTTATTTCTATTTCTTAACAACTCCACACAACTTTTTATTATTGTTATAGGAGCTAATATTCTGTTTTCTAAAAAGGCTAAGTTTTGGTCCATTTCCTTCTATTTGGAATATTCTCTACAATACCCACACAGAGAAAAGACACCAGGTTTTGTGAACATAAAGCTTATACAGTTAGGGCACCCTTTTAAGAAAGAAACGACAAAATTGTGAAGGGCCCAAGCACATGAGGAGCCCTTGGCTTAGCTTGCTGGGCTTCGTGGGGATCCACCCAGTCCCACCTGTCTCACTGCCATCTCACAGCTGAATGTGGATCCTCGTGCCACCCAGTTACAAAAAGAAAACACTCTTTATATCTTAACTGGAATCACATTGTACCTGTAAAATAGAACACAGCGTTTTCCACTTAATTTGTTTTCTTTTTCTAACCTCCTAATAAGGCTTTACCATGTAGCTCATCCATCCAGTAACAATTCATTGCATACCTCTTCAACAATTCTGCCATTTTGCAAGGTTTTTTATGATGGCATCCATTGTAAGTAATTGGATTTATTATTATTTCAAGTCCTTGAGACTTTATGAATGGGATCTTGAATTTCAAAATGGTTTTATTTGCTAATGACTTTGTTTATTTTTTCACGGCTAATGACTTTCCTTTTTTTTTTTCTGTGTATTTTTCTTACAGCCATCCCTTTCGTGGAAGCCTATGTATTAACCTTTTGGTTTTAAGTTAATTTGTTTTTTAGATTTTCTTCAGAGTATATCAGGTTGTCTTCAACTAATCATATTTTAAAATTCTAAGTGTGGCTGTTCCTTGCTTAAAACTCCCCCATGGTCCCTTATTACCCTTAATTTTTTTAAAAAAACATATTTTAAGTGTTGCAAAAAACATAACATAAAATTTATCATCATAACCATTTTCAGGTGTACCATTTATCAGTGTTAAATATATTCACACTGTTGTGCAACAGATCTCTAAAACTTTTTCATCTTGTAAAACCAAAACTCAGTCACCGCTAAACACTAGCTCCCCATTCTCCCTACCCACCCTAGCCCCTGGCAGCAACCATTCTTCTCTCTGTCTCCATGAACCTGACTACTCCAGGGAGCTCACATAAGTGGCATTGTGTAGTATTTGTCCTTTTGTAACTGGCTTGTTTCACTTAGCATAATGTCATCAAGATTTGTTCATGTTGCAGCCTGTGACAGGATTTCCTTCCTTTTTAAGGCTGAAGATTATTCGCTTGTATGGGTAGACTACATGTTTATCCGTTCATCTGTTGATAGATCCCCATCCCTTTGATGGAATCCCAATTATCCTCCAAATCCCCACACGCTGGTCTTCTCTCCTCCAAGGACCCACCCTGGTTTGCCCCCCTCCCCAGGCTCAGGCTCCCTCTCCACTGCTTTTTTTCTGTCCCTCAGAAGATGCCGAATTTGTCCCTGCCTCAGGGCCTTTTCATATCCTTTCCCCTTCTGCTGCTAATGTTCTTCCTTATAGCTTTCATTTCAAATGTTACTTCCTAGAGGCCCCATCTCTGTCACGTTCTATAATGCTACTGTTTTAGACTTTTATTCATCACATGAATCATGACCTGCCATTCACCTGTCTCTTAATTCCAGTGCTTTTTGTCCCTGTGTCCCTGCTAGAAGTAAACTCCACATGGGGTGGAGGCTTATTTAACTGACTCACCCCTCTGTCTCCAGGCCCAGCTAGCCACTGGCAGGCGCTTCTTACATATCTCTCCAGTGAATTTCCTCAGCGTTATTTATTTTTCCTGTATTATTGCATTGGGGGGAACTTAAAACACATAACAGTAGTGGAGATGGTGGTTATCTTTGTTTCATTTTTGAGCTGACGTTGTCTTTCAGATGATCTACCATCATGTATCATGTGGTGTTTTAAATAGTCTTTAAGCATTTTAAGGAAAGGATTCTTAAAATAGTTTTGTTAGGGATTTATGACGAACCTCAGCATCTATTTGCAAAGTTATTCTTTGTTCATCTATGCGAGGACAGCAAGCGCCAGGGACCCTCTGGATCAAAGACCCTTGCTCTAACGTAATAGCAGTGACCAGTGTGTCACTCTGTTAAATGATTTTAATTGCTTCGTGTAAGAGGAGTCACCCTGGCATTAAATGACTCTAAAATTATTTTGGTATTGATTGAAACAATTAAAACCAACAATATCTCTGACTGAAAAACATGGTTCCTTAAAGACTGAGCTGTTTGGAAATGCTGAACTATGGCATTTCGTGTGTTTAGCCTCTTTCTTTATGTCCCTGTGCTTGGAGCTGTTCACAACCGACAGCATGGTTAACAATCTTAGTGATGTCTTTCCCACATGTCCGCCAGCAGAATAGGAAGGCTGGCCTTAGAACCCTCACCTTATGGAACAAACATTGGGCTGTACTCAGCACCCAGGGTGCCTTGGACTGGCTGTGGGTGTCCTTTCTTGTAATCCTGTCCGTGTAGGAGATACTGCATGCCATGTCTGCCTATGAAGTGAGTTGAGCCCAGGGTGGGTATCCTGCCAGCTCTATGGCCCTGGGCACGTTGCTCAATGTCTTGTGCCTCCATCTTGCTTTCTGTGTCAAGAGAATACAAGACGTGGTCCTCAGGGGCCTCGAGGGATCAGAACTTAGAGATGGAGTGCCCAAACCAGAGGAGGTGCTCAAGAGCCAAGAACTATTGTTAGTACCGTCTGAACTCTGTTGTCACTTTCCCATTTTTCCCAATTAATTTACTCCAGTGTACCCTCATCCATGTCTCTCTGTCTCTGGCTCTCTCATTTTCTCTCTCTCTCCTACCTTTAGTGCTTTCAGCCATACAGATTTTTTCAGTCTCTATCTGTGATCCTTTGGAATCTATGTTGGAGCTGTTGTTTCAAAGCATTAGATGGACCCACAGAATGAATTTCAGGTTTAGTCCCATTATGTGTTAGAGGAGACCATTGACTCTTCCTGAAATTATTCTGAAACAGGCAGAAGAATGAACGTGGAATGTCAAGTAGTTGAACCAAAATGGAAATTTCATGTTAGTCAATGAAACTAGATTCCCTGACCCTATGGGCAAACCCTGCTAAACTGAACGTGCACAGAGTAGCCTTGGTTACATTTCAAAGAAAAGATCTATAACAAGAAACCCCAGTGTGAGTGTTGAGATGCTCCAGCGGAGCCCTCTCTGGGTGATGGCTCTGGTGCTCGATGATGGGAATCTGCACTTGATGATGGGCCCGTAGGATGGCCAGCTCAAGGCTCAGTGTTCTCCCGGGCGTGGGCTGCCATACACCACACCACAGACTGAGCGGCTTCAACAACAGACATTTATTTCCTCACAGTTCTAGAGGCTGAAATCCAAGCTCAAGGTGTCATCAGGGTTGGTTTCTTCTGAGAACTCTGTCCTTGGCCTGCCGACGGCTCCTTCTTCTTCACATGGTCTCTCCTCTGTACTTGTCTATGTCCTAATATCCTCCTCTTGTAAGGATATGGGTCATATGGGATTAGGGTCCCACACTAATGGCCTCACTGACCTTAATTACCTCTTTAAAGACCCTGCCTCCAACTCACATTCTCAGGCCTTGGGGGTTAGGACTCCAACATATGAATTTGGAGGGAATATAATCCTTCACCTAACAGATGGGTTTCCTTATCTATTTTGGTCCTCTGTGGTTTGTTTGGGCTCTTTTTTATTCTCTAACCTGCAGAGAAAATTGGCCTCTGGCTGCAGGATTTGTCACTCAAATAAGCAGTCACCCAGAAGTTAGAGAGGGGTGCTTCAGCATTGACCCCAACTTTAAATCATTGGTTCGTGAAGTTGGGCATTCCAAATCCTTTTCCTTTGGTCCAGCACTGATTTCTTTAGGTATTCTCTATCACTGGGCTTTACTTATTTTTTCTAAATGGGGTAATTCCAGAATTGAGATGAAATACTTCTATATTTTGTAGTATTTTATGGTTTTTGAGCATATTTTAAATATATATATACACATATATATATTTGCTTTTGACTCTAACAAACAAGGTAAACCCTAGCATCCGTGTGTATGAATTTATTTCAGTTTCTTGGATTGAAGCCATGACAATGTAGAGAAAGGTTTTTTTTATTCCACATAGACCCAGATTATGTTGAGCAGGTAGCCCGATTTAACTGTTTTCTAAATTAAGCTAATAAAGGCAAATGTTGGAAAACAAAGCATACATGTCCTTAAATGACTAAAGATATTATACATGTTCACAAATAATCCACATTGGAAACCCAGGTCAATATTAAAAGCTGAGCAAAGCAAAACAATAGAAAATCAGAGGATAAAATTGTCCAACATAGCTATAGACTCCAAAGGGTAGACCTCGATTTGGGGGAAATCAGAAAGTGCCACCCTCTGAAATAGAAGCTGGAAGTGATCAATATAAAATAAATGAGCTCTTAACTGGGTGTTATGCACAAACAACAAATCATGGAACACTACATCTAAAACTAATGATGTAATGTATGGGGATTGTATGTATTCTTATGTTAATAAGAATAAAAAAAATAAAAAAAATAAATGAGCTCTTAAAAGTATAATAAAAAAATACTATGGAGAACTCTATGCCCACAAATATGATAATCTAGATGAAATGGACCAATTCCTTAAAAGACACAATTTGCCAAAACTCACACAAGAGGAAATAGATCATCTGCATAAGCCTGTATCTATTGAAGAAATTGAATCAATAATTAACCTTTCATAAAAAAAAAAGTGCCAGGCTTAGATAGGTTGACTGGCGAAATCTACCAAATATTTAAGGAAGAAATTACACCAGTTCTCTACAATCTCATTCAGAAGACAGAAGCAGAGAGAATATTTTCTTTTTTTTTTACTTTTTTATTGCTATGTTAATCACCATACATTACATCATTAGTTTTTGATGTAGTGTTCCACGATTCATTGTTTGTGCATAACACCCAGTGCTCCATGCAGAACGTGCCCTCCTCAATACCCACCACCAGGCTAACCCATCCTCCCACCCCCCTCCCCTCTAGAACCCTCAGTTTGTTTTTCAGAGTCCATCGTGAGAGAATATTTTCTAATTCATTCTCTGAGGCCAACATTCTCTTAATACCAAAGACGAAGACTTACAAGGAAAAAAAAAAAACAACACAGCAATTTCTCTCATGGACACAGATGCAAAAATCCCTAACAAAATATTAGTGTATCAAATCTAATAGTTTATAAAACTAATTATAAACACAACCAAGTGGGATTTATCCCAGGTATGCAAGGCTGGTTCAACATTCAAAAATCGATGGAAGTCATCACATCAACAGGTTACTCATAGGAACCTGCTGTATATATAAACCACCACACTGGATCGTTGGCCAGTGTGTTGTGGAGGCCCAGTGGTGTCTCTGGCAGTGTTGGCTGGAGGTTACTTCTGTGACCTAACAGGTGTCCCTTTCAGAGCAGCACTGAGTGTTGCCCAGGCTTGGGGATGGTGGTATATTGTGCCCTTTCCCTAGAGAGTCCAAATGCTTAATAACACTTGAAAGGCTCTGAGAGGTCTTACCAAGAAAAGAAGCAAATCCTGATGAATTCATTTAACCCAGTGATGGCAGGGCTCTCTCTGTAGGGCCATATTCATAGCAACTGAGCATGAACCTTTGATGTGCATTATCTCCTTTAGTCCTTATATTACCCTACAAAATTTGCAACCAGTAGTACCCATATTTTACAAATGATGGAACAGAATCTACCAGAGATGAAATAAATCAACCGCATCAAGCAACGGTAGGAACTGCGTCTGAATCTCAGTAGCCCGACACAGAAGCCACACTCCACACTCCAGTACAGTGATGCTCATGGGCTCTTCTGGGAGATCCCCAGTTCACATGGGACGCCCATCCCAAGAATAGAGATGGATAAATTAGGTTTCCAGAGCTGGATAACAGTATTTCTTAGGATCACCTAGACACTCCTTCACCTCTGGTTGGACTCACTAATGAGCAAGTGGCAAAAACTTTATTTTCCAAGTGGGCTTTATGGCTTTCCACTAGGGGAGAGTCAGCTTTGCTGAGCTGCTGTTATGAATGCATCATTCCCTCAACAGCCAGAGCAGGGTTTTTGAGAGCAATGCTATGACCTCCTGGGCTGGGTCACTGTTGGGGTGCCGTCCTGTGCATTGTAGGGTGCTTAGCATCATCCCTGGCCTCCACCGACAAAGGCCCTACAGCACCCTGACCCCCGTTGTTATATCATCCATAAGTTTCTCCAGATACTGCTCACTGCCCACTGCCCCCTGGGTCAGAGTGGCCCCGGTGAGAAGCCCCAGGTGAGGGAGCAGTGTTCCAAAGCAGCCAGCCATCTACGTGTCTGGTGAACATAAGCTCCAGCCCAGTGTGAATGGATGAACTTCAGAGTCCGACATTGCATGTGAGGCTGAAGCTTAGTGGCTGAACCCAGGGCACCTGTATGGCTCGGTAACCCAGGAGGAAACAGATGGCCTGCTAGAACGGGGTGGCTGAGGGGAGCTCGAGGATCATCACAACAGTAATGGCAGGGATGCCTGGGAATGCAGCAGGAATGGTGAGCACTTGGGGCCTGGCAGTGGCTGGAAGCTACGATCATCCTCACGCCTCAAGGGGCCAGCGTGGATTTTTATATGGCATTGTTGTATGGCAAGGCTGCCTGAGGCACGTGGTGGCCATTAGGACAGGGAAGCAGGCCTCTGGTAACCACCTGGCATGGGGAATCAGGGGGATGACCCTGCACACACTGTCCCCCTCCTTCCCTCCTTCCTGCCCACAGCCGACAGGAAGCCCAAAGGCGGAAAGCCTGTGAATGCAATCCGTACTGGGCTTCGTTCTAGATTCATTTCCCCCAAATTACTTACAAGCCAGCATCATTTATTATATAATTCTTCATTTCCCTGAACAGAGTGCTCATTTGTTATATATTGAATTCTAACATATAGTAATTCTATTTTTGTTTATTCCGGCATGCAGCTATAGCGTAACAGATTCCTCATTATCACAATCATTTGCTTTTCGGTGTGGTTTAATATCCAACGGCGCTAGCAGGGCTCATTTTGTCGGCCAAACTATGATTTTCCCATGATGTGTCTTAACTGACTAACAGTCAAAAGCCTTCTGATTGCCGTGGGCAGAGTGTCTGGCTCTTGCTAGGAATTTAGTACATTTTAACACTTGGCGAGGTTTGCTCTACCTTGCCTTCCTTTTCATTAAAAACAAAAATTTTCTCTAAAATTGGCCCTCTGCATGTTTGCTGGGATAATTTGTTGCATCCTGAGTATACACCTAATTAGTCTTCTGTTTTTCAGACCGGAATTTCCGACAGTAGCCAAAGCTTCCCTTTGGTCTTCAGTAATGCCCGTAAGTCTCATTTGAGCAAAGCTGCTTTATTGGGAACTGATGTTTTGCCCAGGCACACGCCACTTGTTCAGTGCAAATGTTTTGTTTTTAATGAGGAAAATTTAGACTTAATATCTGCAAGGAAAAGTAAGAGTTTGGTGTCTGACATCACTCCTAATCCCCTGGGATGCTCGAAATGTGCAACATCTGGGTACAATAAACAATAATAAGACCTAATAATGTTTCCATTTCTCAGCATCTCTTAATAACCTGTCTACAGATTTTCTAAGTGCCCTACACAAATAATCACAATAAAGTTTTTAAACCACAGGCATCGTTAGCTTGTGTATCCTGAGAATTATTCTGCTGAGCTAAATAGGGACATGCACACGTGGTATAAAATTCCTGGCCCAGAGGAACATCTACCACAGCACATGGGGAAATGCTTAATGAGTTACACGAAAACAAAACGTCCAGACTCCTGAAGATTTGATTTGTGCTGCATCTTGAAGCAGCCACCAGGGACGGAAGGGTCCTTGTGATGCTCATGGGCTGATGATTAAGCTCCAACCAGAGCCAGTGGAACTGGAGCAAAAAATTCAGCATTCAGCTTGGTTAACTTTTTTTTTTTTTTTGAAACTTTAAATACGTTTGGGTTTTGCATTGCTCTTAAATGTACTAAATAACGCTCGCAAGAATCCCACCAATGCAGCAGTAAGACAAGACCATAATTTATTGGGGAAATTGACCAAAACAAAAATACATTTCTGGAAAAGGTGAAGAATGACTTTACCTTTCTCTTCCCCGTTTGCTGAGCAGTTCTGTGGACTTGGCTCCGGCAGGAAAAGCAAGCGTTGATAAATTAGGTGTTGTGAGCCCCCTCCTGCCATGTTAGGATGGAGGACCTGTTGGCATACTTTCCCCTAATTACCTGTCATTTTCTCTCTCTCCTTGGGAATGTCAGGGAGCTGTCCAGAAAAATAATTGCTTCACGTGGTGGGCGGGTCAAGACCTTTTAGAAGAAAGAATAAAATATCACATTCAAATATCTGTCTTGCAAAAACTCTTATTTTGTACTTCCTTCTCACAACTCCACTGTGCAAACGAGTGATATGTGTAGGTCAATCTGTGTATTACCTTCGGAGGTGGTGAGTGTTCTGCGGAATGCAAAGTGGAGATATGTGGTCTCTTTCTTGAAGACATGTAAGGTAACAAGACATTGCTAATTTAACATTAGCCAGGAATAAGAGGTAGTGTTCGTGTTTATAGGTGAACTAAAAAGTGCAAAGACAGTGGCCAATTATTTCTGAGAAGATGTACAAAGGCCCTACCTTTGTAGGTCTCACGGTCGGTTTTCCCGACAGTGATCTGTGTCTTTCCAAATCCAGGCCCCAATCCCACTTTGGATGTAGCATCGGAGTTTTCCAGAGTTTAAAATGTTGATGGAAAAAATTATACTATTATAATGATGGAAAAATTATATATATTATAATGATATATATATATGCGTTACTGTCGTGTTTAGAAACTTAAGCATTACTGTCATTGGAGATAAGCAGAAAATTTTAAAAATCATAACAAGAAAAGAGAGCAAGCATTGCTTAAGCAATACAGCCAAAAGTAGGGAAGGAAATAAATCAGAAACATAAAAAATAGAAATCATAAAATAAGATGACAGACTTAAACCAAGCGAACAGTTAATATGGAAAATAAATGTGTTAAACTATTATATTAAAGGACAAACTCTCAGACTGTATAAAAACAAAAACAAACTTGTAACTCCCTTCAAACTATCCCTTTAAAGGCATGACTGTCTTAATGGAGAAGGCAGATTTTTGGGAAAAGATTTCCTGTCCTACAGGATGGAGAGAAAACCAGCAAAAGGCATCCATCCATCTATCCATCCTTCATTCATTCACCTGACCCATGTCTCCAGAATGTCTACCAGACATGAGGTTGGTTATGGGGCGACAGAGAACGAGACACCACATCAGCTCTCGGGAAGGTGAGATTCTGGAGAGGAGCACAGACATGGCTAAGATGGTCCTCTTTTGCCGTGAAGGAAAGAACAGACACAGGCTAGGCCCCCTGGCCCCCAGGGAAGACAGCGGTTAGAAGCAGTCAGGGTCATTAGATAATGGGTTTATGTGTCTACATTCCATGTGGAAAAAATCAGATTAGATAACTAATATATATGCTCATGCACTTAAAATGGGTCCCATTCTGTGCACATTTCAATTCTTTTTTTTTTCTTTCTTTTCAGTCCTTTTTTTTTTTTTAAGATTTTATTTATTTATTTGAGACAGAGAGAATGAGATAGAGAGAGCATGAGAGGAAGGAGGGTCAGAGGGAGAAGCAGACTCCCTGCCGAGCAGGGAGCCCGATGCGGGACTCGATCCCGGGACTCCAGGATCATGACCTGAGCCGAAGACAGTCGCTTAACCGACTGAGCCACCCAGGCGCCCTCTTTTCAGTTCTTAATACTAACAGTTTTGCCACAGAGTCCACCTCTCAGGGCGGACAGTGACCATCCCACACAGCAGAGCTTGACCCTTCATTGTTCCCTTCAGTGGGTGAAGTCTGGGAGCTGGTTGAACACAAAGGGGCTCTGAGCTATACATGTGAACTTTTCTTACTGCAGAAGGAGTATAAAAAGGTCAGTGAAAGTCAGAATTCAAGAAATCCACCTGCACAGAACAGGGAATCGAAGTGTTACACGGGCTGGCATGGGGCTGAAAGCATGCAGTACCTTTAAAGTATTTTTATAACTAATCAACCATTGTGCTAGTTCTGAGGTTTTCCCTAGTTCGTGGAAGGTTTTTAATAATCCTGCATATTTTCAGAACCACTCAGGGGGAGTGTGAGATGATCACAACTTTTTTATGTGACTTCCATCTATCCAAGGGGCTTATACCTATTCCTGTTGGGGTCTGCCTAGGCTGGGCTCCCCCAGAAGCAGACCCCATGACAAAGATGTGAGTGCAGGTCACGAGCTTTGGAGGTGATCCTGAAAAACAATGGCAAAGGAGTTAGGAAAGGTGTCAAGGAACGGCGGGAAACCAGTACCAGGTGCCCTAAAGAGCAGATCGTCCCTCTGGGCATTTGGGGCTCATTCCCACTTTGAACTCTGGGAGACCGCAGGGAACATGCTTCCAAGTTGTCGCCCCTGAGGGGCGGAAAGCTGGGTACTTACCCACCTACTCCCTTCCACCTTGGTGAAGGGCTGCTCTGTGCTGTTGACTCTCCAGCTTGTTCCACCAAGCCTGGTTGTGCGGCCACAGAAAGCCCTTCCACATATGGTCACAGGGACCTTCAGCAAGAAGCCATGGGCGCACCCATGAATGGAGGGTGCAAGGTGCTAACATTGTCTGCTAAAAGTTGTCCCTCCACTCTCCTCTGCTGCCACTTTTTTCATTTCTTTGTTAAGTTGGAGCTTTGTGTCTGATTCTGCTAAACCACTGTGGTCTCCCTCGGTTATACTCTCCCTCCCTTTCCCCCTTCCTCCCTGTCTGCACATGTTTATTGAGCACCCACTCAGTTTAGGCCTCGGCGATGACAGATGACTAGACATTTGTGTACGCAGATCATCCATGATGCTGCATATAAGCAGTGGACCTGCAGTTGCCTTCTAGCTCAACAATTGGAAGAGGGGATCTATCCATCTATCTGCCTGTCCATCCACCGGTCCACCCATCCATCCATCCAACCACCCACCCACCCACTGACCCATCCACTTAATTATTCAAAAAACATTCATCGAGGGCCTGATGTGTACTAGGTGGTGCTGTGGAGATGTAGCAGTGAACAAAATGGGTACCAATCCTGCCATCACAAGCGTTGCTTCCTTGTGAAGGGGACAGACAGACAGGCAAGTTCTATAGTATGTCAGTGGTGCTAACTTGGTATAAGGGAGAGCGACGGGGAATGTGAGGGGGCAGCCGACGTCTTAACAAGAATGTTGGAGAGCCCCTTCTCAGAGAAGGCGACATTGGCATCTCCTTCCAAGGGGAGAGGAAGGCCATGCAGGTGCCATGAGGGGACAGAATTCCTGATTGAGGAATAGTGAGCTCCGGACCTGAGCCGGCCTGCCATAGTCCAGAAAGACAAAGGCCATGCAGCTGGGCCCCTGCGAGCCAGAGGTAAGGAGGGGCTTGCTCATGAGGCACTGAGGCCATTGGCTGGGATGAGAAGTCCTGAGAGGGATAGGAGATACACAGTCCTGTGACCCCACTTGGGTTTTAACAGGGTCACTCTGGCTGTTGTGTTTAGAATAAACAAAAAGAGTGAGATGGTCCTAGGTAACCCGGTTAAGAGGTCAGTGCAGTGGGCGCCTGGGTGGCTCAGTTGGTTGGGCGGCTGCCTTCGGCTCAGGTCATGATTCTGGAGTCCCTGGATCGAGTCCCGCGTCGGGCTCCCTGCTCGGCGGGGAGCCTGCTTCTCCCTCTGACCCTCCCCCCCCTCATGTGCTCTCTCTCATTCTCGCTCTCTCAAATAAATAAATCTTTAAAAAAAAAAAAAAAAAAGAGGTCAGTGCAGTAAGTAACCCAGGGAAAAGACACACATGCAGTACAGGGCTGCCACTTACAGCTGCACTCGCACAACACTAGGGGGTGCCATTGCAGTAAACTTTGTTGGACTGGTGCAATGAGATCCCCTTGCGTGGGCCAGGGAGTTAGCAGTAGATGGGGTGAAAGGTGCTAGGATTCTCGATCTCTCTGGAAGGTAAGGCCAACAGGACTCACTGACATGATCCCCTTCGTATTGGAAATGGAATCACCTTTTATCGTCTTCCTCAGAGGGCCCCTCTCCACAGAGCAGGGCAGAACGTTCATTTCGATTCTCAATAACCAGCAGGATGGCACCGAGTGCTCCCCTGGTTTTGTCGTAGGTCATCCATCTCCCCAGAGCCTGGGGAAGACAGAGTGGAAAGTGAGCCCAGATATATCTTTGGAGACAAGGTGGCTATTAATAGAATGTCATATGTGGTCAGTGACATTGTAGGAATTTGTAAGTGTTTTCTGAAGGGAAAATTATTTTGTCTTTGATGGATTTTCTGTTTTACAGACATAATTAATCACAACGTCTTAAGAAATCAATTTCTCTAATAGCAAAAATAATCTATGTTTTGCCAACTGGAAACACCACTTTCATTTAAGAAACACTCTCCCTCAGTTGATTGTACTTCTTGGCACCAGGAGCAAGAATTCTGTCCATGTGTGCAGATTATAATGATTCACTGAGGAAGTAGGAAGTTCTCAGACCAGTGGAGAGTGTTCAAATGCTTTTGCTTTACCAAATGGATTCTCATTCAGAAATGGATTTGACACAAAACAATGAAATGTACAAGAACAATTGTTTTCCAAACTTCTGAGCAATAAATAAACGTGTCTACAGAGTGTCATGCAATAATCCGGAATCCGAGAATGTGTAGAGCATGGCAGGTGTTCACTTGGTGACACACCCTGCCCCCCACTGCAGGACCCCCTCCTCAATACCACCAGGAGACAGGCTCTGGTCTCTCCCAGCACACCCTGGGGTGGGCTGACCAGCTGCCTGTGGCTTCCCCTGTGAGCAGTCCTTGTTGTTGGAAAGTTCTGTTAATCAGAAATCTGCCCTTCTGTCATCTCCTCACCAGCCCTAGGTCTGCCTTCTGGAATTAGAGAGAATTTGTAGGATTCTTTTTGTGAAGAGATGAACATGGGTATCAAGTCATTAGTAACATTTTACTTGTCTCGACCCACCCTTTCCCGGTGCCTTGGTCTGCCACGGTGGCCTGCTCCTAGGACGGTCTTCCCGAAGAAGCCATCTTCATTAAAACGTGTCAAAGGTCCTTTGTTCCTACAGAGTCTCACCCTGTACTTCCATCCGTCCCCATGTTTCCGGGGGAAACCGAGTCTAGGCACGTGCCTAGCATGCCTCATTCCTGCCCTTGGCTCCAGAGGGGGAGTCACTTTGGGGGAAAACATTCCACTTGTTTGAAAACAACCAGGGAACTCACACTTGGCTCATCCCAGCTCAGATGTTCAGGCTCTGTTGGAAGAGAAAATCCAGCATTCTGAATCCACCAGGGTCTGTAAGAAATCTCTCAAGAGAGAATGGCTTGATTTTTAAATTTTAATGGCCTTTGTCATCTTCCTGCCAGGCCTAACCTTGTACAAATGTGCTTTTAATTAAGCAAGAGCTTTGCTTATCACTCTCCCACTCTGTTCAGTTTCCAGCGACCGCGCCAAACAGTCTCAGTCAACTTCTTAACTTAACATGGGGGCTGCTGGTGCAGGGGAGCCTCGGGGCCTTGCCATGGCGGCTTGTCTGCTGGCTGGGGTCTTGGCCGTGGGGTGACGGACGGAGCGCTGCCGTCGGCTGGGTCACGGGGAGGAACTGGTTGCGGGCTGTGCATGTCCGTGGCCCGACCAGTGGCTGGCTGACTCCATCCTGGGGGAAAGTAGAGGACACGTCTCTGGGGTGAAGCCTCGGGTTCCCTGCTCCAAAGGACACAGCTGCAGAGTGTTTTGGTTGTGGAGGATTGTTGCTGTCCCTGAGTCAGAATTCAGAACCAAGTGTCTCTTTTCCAAAATTAAAAAAAAGAAAAAAAGAAAAGAAAGAAAAAGAAATGAAAGATCAACAGAAACACCAAAGAGGTGCGGAAAAGGGCCCTCGCTCACCAACTCTGCTGTGCTATGCAGGTGGAAAGGCTGAAATCACCTAGAACGGGATTGTTGACACACTGGGCTGGGCGACGTTTCTCCATTACGATCAAAACTCCAGCATTTTTGAAGGGGTGTCGGTTTAAGGACATTATTTCAACAGAAGACCCAGGCGCGCTGACTAAGCCTCTCTTTGGCAAGGTCTGACGCCTGCTTTCTTCAAAGGCAAATATTGACTCTAACGATGGGGGGAATCAGTCACTTCAAGTTGCCGTGAACACTCCCTGACAGATGTATTCCGCGAGCAGGAATCACAGGGCAGGGTTTTCCATTCAGACCCCACCAAGCCTCAATCTCTCACCACGTTCATCTCTCAGGCAGGTATTTGCGAATACTGGTCCGTTCCGCCAGTTTCCTTTGCATTAAGGAGGCTGAAATTCTAAATCTATAGGGGGGATGCGTGTAAGGGCTCAGCTGCGTGTGTCTGGAATTGCAGGGGACAGCGCGGCCTCCCTGGGTCCGCTGGCTAAGCCCACAGGTCCAGGCGGCCCTGAAATGGGGACGGCAGGCAAGTTTGCCTCTATGGTTTCAGGAGCGAACTTCTCTTCCCGGCGCACTGGAAGTAGAAATTTAAGTGCCTCCTTGCAGAAGGGTGGCTCCTCTATTTATCGTATTGGGATGAACGCTTGGGCAGGCGCAGGGACCCCGGTTATAGAATGTCAGATCAGCCAGGCCCATTACAAATCATGCTTCTCCTGGTGACGAACCCACGGCCCAGGGACCCAAGGCCCGACAGCAAGTGGATGTCTAAGCTGCGCCCAGTTTCCTGGGACCGATGGGCTCCCTACCCCCCTACTCTGCCCTCCTAGGAACCTCCAGACCCTTTAAGAGGCACAGGGGGTGAGGGAGGGGAAACGCAGCCTCAGGAACTGCATCTGTTCCGCCTCCCTGGGTTTTGCCCTCCCCGGGGTGGGAAGAGCAGTCCCAGGCTTCTGTCGGTGCCTTGCTGGTACCTCCTTGCTCCCTGACTCACCCACTCCTGCCCCGGGGGCCAGGCCTTCTCCCCGCCCCGCCAAAGCTCCTTTGTTGGAGGCACCTCTGCAACCTTTCGGAAGCCCCGCCCAGGGGCCTGGGCAAAGCTAACCAGAGCAATCTATTCCAGAAAATACGGTTTTCCAGACTGAAATACGGTGGTCAGGACACCGTCCCCCAGGGGGTGGTCTCGGACCGTAACGGAGGGGTGCCATGGGAACTGCAGTTCAGCTTGTGACGCTACAACATACAAGCTGGAAAGGGTGACACAGGATGGCCTGTCATCCGGGTGCTGTCTTGGGGATCTGAGCCACTTGGCAATAAATCACTCACTTGACTATAGAATTACGTTTTTTTTTTTTTGCCTCCTCAGCTAAGGCGACCTCCCCCTATCAATGTTGCCTCAGTGCATGGGCTTCCTCACAACCAGAGGCGGATGGGACGAGTGACGCCGGACGAGGGGGTGCGGGATTTGCTCCTGTGGACGCCCGGAAACCAGAGGCCTTCAGGACGGGGTGGAGAGGGCGGTGCGACCCTCAGCGGCTTTAGTCCTCACGAGAAAAGTGACCTATGTAAGCACAGGTTGGGATCTTTCTCTACAAGGTGTCAGATCCCTAGAAAAAGAAAGCCCCCCGCAGCATTTGTTTTCCGTTTTGAAGCTGTTACAAGAAAAATGGAGTAAGAACGGACGCCCCCACATGCGTCCCTCGCCCGAATCTAGGCGACGCCCCCTCCTCTGTCACACCGCCGCCTGGCTCCCCTTCTGGCCTCTGATCACAATCCTTAGCGAAGGGGCCATCCTATCATTAGTCACCTTCCACACAGACTCCATAGATTTCAAATGTCAAAATCAGGGAATTCCCCACACGATCGTTTCACTCGGGGCGGGAGAGGAGAGCAGGAGGATGAAAAGTAAATTAAGTACAGCTTACATTTTCCACACCCTCTGTGGATGCTAAATTTTGGCCGAGTCTCCTTCTGACCATGTGTTCTGTGTGTTGAATAACAAACTGAAAGGTTCGTTTCCAGGGTTATGTTACTGTTGGCTGATAGCATATCATTTCAAGGGGGTCCATTTTTCTCAGCTCTGTTCAAATCACTTTGGCAAGTTTAATCTGCTCTAACAGTTTTGCTATTTACCGCTGGAATTTCTGTATCTTAAGAGCACCCTGGGAATTTAACTCAGTGGCTACAAGATTGACTTACGGCTCTCAACCAGGTGGGTGTGGGGATGTGCAGAAACTCTGCACTGGGATGTGTTGCAGAATTATCTCTGCTTGGACAGCATTCCCATGGGCCCGGGGATTAATTCCTGGTTTTCAGACAGTGCAGAAGTGATTGCTTGAATCTAGAGATTTAGAACACCCCCAACACCACGAGAGGGTCGCTGGGCTGGGAACCACGGGGGCTGGGAGGAATGCAGCCCCGAGGTCTCTGATTTACTAGTCCTGTGGTCTTGGGTGTATTCCTTGATCTCTTTGAGCTTTCTTTTCCTCATTTGCAGAATGGGGTTAATAAATCCTGCCTTGCAGTGTTGTCCTGGGGATGGAGCAGGTGAGGCTCCCGGGAAACATCACATGCACAAGTTGCTCTCTCTCTGTTTAGAGGTATCTCCATCCAAACTTTCCCTATCTAAACCGCTCTTTCTTGCTTTTCCTTTTTACAGTGTGTTTTGAATGATGCAGAGCTTGGGAATTAAGAGGGAAATCAGAATAATTGTGACCCCCCAATCTTCCCAGATGTCACCAGAGTTGATAAAGCTCTTTCACCGATCTGACTCATCCGATTCTTACAAAGCCTTAGAAGAGGTCATCATTACTTCTCTTATGTAGGTGAAGCAAGCACAAAGCAGGGACCTAAAAACCAGGGACCACTATGATAACAGTGAGCACTATGATAACAGTGACGATGACTGATGGTTGCGATGTTGATGACCGCTGACCTTCACCGAAGGCTTCTGGGTGCCTGATACTCTGTGAAGTGGTCCGACAGACAGTCACTCATGTGATACTCACAACAGCTTACTTGGGAGGACCACTATGGTCCCCATTTTATAATTGGGATGCATTTCAGAGATACCCAAGTTCACAAAGCAAGTGTGGAGCAGAACAGGATTCAAATCCAGTTTATATAGGACTCTAGGTTCCATATCAAATCTTGGTTTAATTCTTTTTACTATTTCAAGTGATAAGTGATATGAGGGAAAAAATATTCCCTTTGTAGAAAGTGTATCATGAGGAAGATTTTAAAGAAAGAGACAGTAAGAGCATTCAACAAATACTTTACATGTCTATTAAGATTAGCCAGTGTATGGGACTGGGTATTTACCCCAAAGATACAAATGTAGGGATCCGAAGGGGTACGTGCACCCTGATGTTTATAGCAGCAATGTCCACAATAGCCAAACTGTGGAAAGAGCCAAGATGTCCATCGACAGATGAATGGATAGAGAAGATGTGGTATATATATATACAATGGAATATTATGCAGCCATCAAAAGGAATGAGATCTTGCCATTTGCAATGACGTGGATGGAACTGGAGGGTGTTATGCTGAGCGAAATAAGTCA
>NC_138371.1:3345913-3368110 GCF_054177405.1 Leptonychotes weddellii
GTGATGGGTATTAAAGAGGGCACGTTCTGCATGGAGCACTGGGTGTTATGCACAAACAATGAATCATGGAACACTACATCTAAAACTAATGATGTAATGTATGGGGATTAACATAACAATAAAAAAATTAAAAAAAAAAAGATTAGCCAGTGCATGGGACATTGGAAAGCGCTTGAAGTCACCCATGTGAGAGATTACGGTAGCAGGTGTATCAGAAACTTCTTTTGTTCCTTATCTATTTCTAGGGCCTTTGGCTACTTGTTCTGCACCAGCCACCACTCTGACCAGCTCCACATGGATTCCAAAAAATCACACCAGCACAATCCTACGGTGCTTCTCTGCCCACCTCTCCTCCCACCCCAGGGTCCATCCACGTGCAACCTGCAAATCGTGGGGAATTAGAGTCTCATGACCCGAACTTTAGCCCAGGGGAGGATGGAAGCAGATGAAGAAGTGATTGCTCCCTCCATCCTCAGAGTGAATTGTTCTCAGACTGAAGGATTCTTAGACCCTTCAGAAAATGGTTCCATAAGGACTAGCCAGCAAGGACATTTGTGACCAAGTGGAGGTCATCTTGTAACACTCCCACCCTCAGACTGGCTCTCTCTCTCCCCTGCTGGCTCACTGCCCTCTTTGCTCATGGCTGTTTTCCAGGGAATGAACTCCCTGGTGTCATACTGCCCTGCATGATTCTGCCTCAGACCCTCGTGGCTGGGTCACCCAGGGCCAGGACGCCAGGACTGGGGCAGTGGGCATCAAGGATGGGAAGGGGTGAATCATCTAGCAACACTTACAAAGGGCAAGGACTTGATGACTGGAGGTGGGTGTAAAGGAAGAATCAAGATGGCTTCCAGACTAAATTTTCGTTAAGTGATGCCTTCTTTTAAAAAAAGTCACCGTTGGAGGGCTACTTTCCAAAGAGCCTGCTTCTATTTATTTAACAATTTCTAGCACCAACCATCCTAGATCTTCTGCAGAAGGCGAGTGGTGATCTCTTTCGTGACAGCAATCCTGTGAGGTGGCTATGTGATAGGAACAGGAGTGACTTCTAATATTTGAATAGAATCCTGTAATTTGGAGGGAATTTTGTTTAATTTCTTCTGATGTGCCATGAAGTAGCAAGATAGAGATTGTTGCTGTTTATACCCAATTAACTCCGAGGCACAGAAACAGTATTCTTCCTGGCTGAGTACAGACAGCCCCTGAGCAAGCTGTGAGTTTGGACTCCTGGCGCCACGTTCCTTTGCCCTATAAGCCATGGAGCCCCCTGTATCCTCACTGACACTGTTCTGTCTGAGAGTCCTCATCCCCTTCTGACACAGGGACCCCCTTTCAAGGTAACAGATACTACAGTTCTTCATGAGTACAGGTGGGCTTGTGATTTCATTCTTCAGTATAAGCTTCTCAAAGATTCTCAACAGTACAGGGGGTCAAATCTTCACTCAATGTGTTTCATGGACTTAAAAAGGGAGATTATACCATGTTCGTTGATTGAAAACCCAATGTTGTGAAAACGCCAGTCCTTCTTAAAGGAACCTATAGATTCAATAAAATCCCAATCAAACCCCGACAGGGTCTGTTTTGTGGCATTTGACAAGTTGGCTCTAAAAAATGTGGGCCAAGATAACTAAGGCAATCTTAAAGAAGAACAAAAGGGTTTCCTCTCTCCTCTGCAAATTCATACATTTCCTTCCTTTAAATTCTGCTCAGAATTTACCTTTTCCAGGAAGCCTACTTGGTATTGCCTACCCGAGCCATATCAACCCACCCAATCCACGTGACTCCACTAGAAAGTTTCAGCTTGCTCTGTGTGGCTCTGCAATATTTTAACTAGGAAGTCAATGCATCTTTATGGGGCTCAGAAGCTCTTTCACTCATTGTCTGGTCTGAGCTTCACTGTGATGCTATGAGTTGGATGGAGTAGATACTGTCACTAACATTTTACTGCCCTTCCCTGGATCATCCCGTGTGGGGAGTGGCCAGGGATCCAAAGCTGGTCCCTTCCCCTTCCTTGGCTGCCTGGGATCCTAAGCAAAGAGCTAGTGCCCCACCTACTTGGCATCTCCGCTCTACCCCTTCCTCTCCTGGCACCCAAGACACCCCACAGAGCTCTCCACAGTACCGAGCCCAGGACTTGGCTCAGGGAGTCCTAGCTCTTACTAATTGTGACATCCTATCCTCAAAGGTCGTCAAAAACTGGCAGGACACCCCTCTGGAGTCAGAGGGAATGGGCTGTCTCCACATTGCTTAATATGTGGGTGTTGTTCATTCGTGCACAGTCTCATTCCATAAACATTTACAGAATTCCACCCACTGTTGCTCCTGCTGCTGGCTACCACTTACTGGACATTGGTTATTCAGCATCGTGGTGCAGAGATGAAGACCTCCTTTCTCCACTGAGGTCTCTCAGTGTTCCAGGATTAAGACAAATTAACAACCAAATAACAGTGGGATCCAAGCTGTTGATATGCACACCCGAGGTGCCGTGCAAACCCACAGAGGGGTCATGAAAGCTTCCCCAAGGAGAAGTTGGGCCAGTGAAAAGATTGCATATACCTTCCTTTATCTTTGAGGAGATCCGCAAGAAAGAAACATGGATATGTAAGAAAATCTGCAGGTTCTCTGCAAAAACTCTCTTTTCCCTGTGTTTTCCCTCCCACTGAGGTGTCCCAGGTCCATGACCCAACCCCTGCCCTCCACTTCCCTCTATATCCTGCACAGGCTGCCAGACAGACCTCGAGCACACAGCCTTGCTCTTCTGCAGTCTGCATTGGCTCCCTGGTGCCTTCAGCAGCATTGACTTACTTTCTGCTCCTTACAGAAACTTCATCTGGCACCACAGCGTCTTGCCCACCAAAAATCCCACAGAGAAACTACAGTAGCTGATATAGATTTATTTCTTTGTTCAGGCATCAGTCTAAATAGGACTTCTTCAGGAGCACCCTCCCCGGAGCCAGACTGAACACTCACCATCACTGCACTCCCTTCTTCCGTGACATCAGTCCTAACAGATGTACATCAGCATGGGTAAACTTTCCAGGTCTGTTTCCTGTGCTAGACTGGAAACTCTATGAAGGCAATGATCACCACCACAGCTGCCGTTGGCAGAGCCAGGATGCATGAATGGTGTCTCATGGATGGTAATTGCCTGGGTACTGGTTCCAAGACCATTCTCAGCATTTGAAGGTTTCCATCCAGAATGTATTCAGACTCCTCTGTGTCAGGTTTTATGGTAGAAGCTAAAAGAAATACAAATAGCTTGAAACTCAGCCTAAGACGCAGAGGCTTACAGGTTACTGGAGGAGACAGATATGAACACGGGCTCCGAGTGCTGCCTCTCCTTGAACCCTGCAGAGCATGAGGCCATCAGCTTCCACCAGGACGTGTTTCTAGTCTCATCCCCCCATCAGCATCCCCTCTCACTGCACTTTCACTAAAGCTTCTAAATTAAGGTCATAGAGGCTAAAGTGGAACATTCACTCTGGCTTGGGCATGAGGCAGAGCATTTTGCATGTGGTTTGACAATCCATCCCAGCAAGAGCTCCATTTGAGAGAAAAGACGTCGAGGCTTGGAGAGATGACCTAACCTGTCCCCCGTCACACAGCTAGGGAGTGGGGGATGCTGAGATGGATCGAGGGTCTGGGACGCTGTGATCAAGCCTCAGTTACAGAGAGCAGAGTCATTCTGGCTGGTTTAGAAAGGGATTTACTTCTGTTATTGAATGGACAGCACACTTATGAGGGTTCTGGAGAATACTATGACAGGTGAGCCTCCAGGAACAACTCCTATGCCAGAGAAGGTGCCCAGCAAGCCACCTGTTGGGTGGGGAGCCACGGCCAATGCTGCCTTGGGGAGCCTCATGACCTGCCTCCCTCCCACTCAACTCACTTCCAGATGCACGCTTCGAAGGAGTGCTCCCTTTTTTGGGGGGATATAATTGACATATAACATGATATTAGTTTCAGATATTCAGCAATAATTTGATATTTGTGTTGGAGTGCTTCTGACTGGCACAGACTTAGTCACAACAGAACCTCTGCTGCAAGGGAGTCTGGGAACTATAGTTTTTAGCTTTGAGCCTCTGTGGAGCAAAAGAGCTGGAGAAGATGTTGAGCAAGGCAAGTCAGAGAATCAGCCTCAAACTCAAACACCGAAGTCCAAACATTAAATGGTGATGTATGTGTGTGTGTGTGTGTGTGTGTGTGTGTGTGTATTATATGTTTACCCGGGTATGGAATTATATGTATATATCCTAGTATATATAGGTAACATATACAGTGTAGGACATATATGCATACTATATATATGCATCATCTTCTCCTTCCATGCAGAAGCACCCAGGAGAGAGAGAAGCACATGTCAACTTCCATCTGGCATTTGCCACCATATTTCATCTTGTCCAAAGATCTTCCCAGCCCGCTAACCTTCTGATTGCTATGAATGCTGCCGATTGGCTCCCCAGTGTATGTTGGCCCCTTCCTTACTTCTAACATCTGGTACAGGCTTGTGCCCTTCTCCTGACCAAGAGAAGCCGATTTATGTTGCAGGATCTCCTGCCACTAAAGATAGATTCCGCACCTGGTTCTAGCCCAGAAGACCTCAGCAGCAGTGTGATAGGTGAAGCTTCTAGCAAAGAGTTGCTTTCCTGATGAAAAGGGACAGACTGAACTGGAATTTCCTTTTGAGAGTTGTCCTTTCCCTCTCTTCGTTCCCGGCTGGAAGTGTGAGCAAATTACCTAGGTGGTGGACCCATCCGGGGAGTGTGTGGGCCAATGCCACACCTAAAAACCAGAGGAGGGGGTTGCTGGGGTGGCTCAGGCAGTTGAGCATCTGACTCTTGGTTTCTACTCAGGTCATGATCCCGGGGTCATGGGATCGAGCCCCGTGTCGGGCTCCACACTCATCGAGGAGTCTGCTTGAGATTCTCTTTCTCCCTCTGCCCCTCCCCTTCTAAAATAAATAAATAAATCTTTAAAAATAAGAAAGAATCAGAGGAGGAAGCAGGAAGGAGCCCAGGCCCTGAGCATATTGTACTGGTGTCTTGTCAGCCCTCACTTGCCCGCTTACAGACTTGCTGGTATACCAAAGCATCTTCCTAGGGTCAGTCCTTGGATACCCCGCCCATGGCTGATGGGATGTTAGGGCTGGGTGAGCAGTTAGATGCAACCTGCCTTCCGTCACACACCACCTGTAATAAATTCAGTGGCTTCAAACAATCAGCATTCTATTCGTTCTTGATTGTGTGGGTCAGAGATTCTGGCCAGGGGCTTAGTCTGTGTCATGTGATACTGGCTGGGATGATTGGCTAGGCTGGACTCAGTGGGTACCTGGGATGGGCTGGAAGGTCCTAGTGAGCTTCAATCCCAGGTCAGGTGGGTGGCTGGTCCTCCTCCACGTGGCCGCTCTTTCTCACTGGGTAGCATGGCGCTCTCAGGCAAGCGAGGTTTCTCAAAGAGCCAAAGGTGGAAGCTGTAGACTTTTTAGGTTCAGGCTTGGAAGATACATGACATTAGTTCTGCCATGTTCTCTTGGTCAAAAAAGCTCACGGGGCCCACTCAGATTCAAGGGAAGGAGAAAAGGACTCTTTCCTAACGGGGGACAGCGGGGTCATGTTGCAAAGGAGCCTGTGGGGCAACAGTGCTATCTGTTCCCAACTTGGGAAACAAATCTGTCACACAACCTTTCACTTCCCTACTGGCCCACATCACCTGACAATTTGCCTCATTTAATAGTTTTTGTATGGGAGAAAGAATTAATATTTATGGGATTCCTACCACATGTTGAGTGCTGCGCTAATCACTTTCACATAGAATTTCTCACTTACTGTGACTTGTATTTCCAAAATGATTTTCCCTAGACCTAATCTCTGGGTTCATTTGAACCATCTGCCGATGGAAAGTAAGCTGCTGGTCGGTCCATAAAGCAGGATGCATGACGATTCCCTGACAGATGGGACTTGTCTGGCTGTCTTCCACATGCAAGGATAACCCTAAACTTTTTCTCTTTATCCCTGGGGATCACAGTACACTGACTTCCGTTCCTAAAAGAGTTCTTTGACACTCTCGTTCATTCAGCTCCCCAGGGGGGATGGAGGCCTGTCTCTTTAGAGGTTCTTTCATTGCTGAGAAGAAATCATTTCTGTGCCTCGGGGTACCCAATTAAAACTTGTAGGGACAGAAGGTATTGGAGGGGCAGCTCTGTAGTAACTCCCTCCTATTCTGTTGTAAGACCCCCTCCCGGAGCAAGTCAGGACCACAGACTGGGGTGGTAGCCCGTGAAGTCAGTAGGAGAACTTATGGCAGACACACCCAGAGGCTTAAGGGTGTTTGTGCTGAACAACAGCCCCCTTGGGACTGTCTTATTTTATCCTTTTGAAACCCTTGACTGTGATTCAAGAGTCAAGAATAAAACAATACGCTGTTTGTGCATCACAGAGCAACTCTACTGCAGGAAAACAGCAGATGCCGGAACATTCCATCTGCCAAAGAATCACCCCAAGTCAGAAGGAAGTCGTGATATCAGGGGAGTCGAGTTCTCCAGAGTCAAAGGGGAAAGCTCTAGAACCTTCTAGCACCTCAGTAGGACTTCAGGGAGGTCATGGAAAAGTCAGGCGTGGTCCCTGATCTCAAACAGGCACAACTTGCTAAGAAACACCTTTTACTGAACAGTGAAGATACTTTCGGAGCAATCCAGTTATTTCAAACTATTATTAGCCGAACGAGGAAACAGAACCCCAAAGAGTGAGGCGACTGAGACCAGGGTCGGTGCACTGGCCTGTGCCTGAGCAGCGCCCGGATCCAATTTACCTCATCTCCAGCCCAGCCCTTTTTCCAGATCACCCCCGACTTTTCTGTCTGACCAGATCCATCAAGTGACCCTGAAATGGGGAAGTAGAAACTCCCGCTTGCTCATGGCAGGGAGAGTAGGGCGGGGGATGACAGGTGACTAAAGGGATCGCTCAGGATCAGGGGCTTCTGGAGGGGTTCTGCAGCAGGCTCAAGCTGAAAGCTGTGTGTTTCGGGGGTCTCCAACACCACCCTCACTGACGTGCAGAGGAAAGAAGGAAGATGTTCTGAACAGCTGGTGCTCGGATGGAAATACCTGTGCACATGCTCCCAGCTCCATGCTCCTTGCTCTGTGCTCTGCCCTCGTGCCCCACACTCCACGCTCCCAGCTCCATGCTCCTTGCTCTGTGCTCTGTCCTCGTGCCCCGCACTCCATGCTCCCAGCTCTGTGCTCCTCACTCTATCCCCTGTGCTCCATGCTCTGTCCTCCGTCCTCCGGTTCCATGCTCCGTGCTTGGGTGGAGAAGGTGACTGTAGCCGTTGGACCCACAGAGACGTGGGGCCCCTTGTTCTCAGAATCTGATATCCCAGCAAATAGAGACAGAAAGCTGAAAAGCCTCGTGGACTATGAGGTCCCGGTAGGATTCATCTGCATGAATCGTGGAACAACACAGGAAAGAGAAGGTGAGGGGCCATTCCTTAGGCACAGGTAGAGTAGACAGGGTAGTTGTGGATCTGAAATCACGTGGCATCTCATTTGGGTGTCAGGGCATCTATGAGTAAAGGGATCTGTGTGAATATTTTTAAATGTGCAGCTGAAGGCAGAATTCCTTTTAGCCTTGTTTTTGTTTGGGGTTGCGGATTAGCAGAAGATGAAAGAGAAAAAAGACAGAGCTCAGTCCTCTGCATTCAGAACAAGCAGGCATGTCAGGGCCACAGTCAGGGGAAAGAGGAGAGAGGATGAATCCGAGGCACAGGCTGGGGTGTGAGCTTCGAAACTAGCCAGAAGGCTTTTTAAGCGAAGAAGGTTTAGTATTTTAAGATGCTGGGGAATCTGCGACAGGATTCCCCTCTGGCTCCTAGATATTCAGTCAGATCTGTGCTATACTCAACGGCCTCAAGATTTAGGGGTGGCAGGAGTGGGGTGGATAGAAAGGAAAGGATGTAGTCCCAACTCTGGCTAGCCCGGGCAAGAGGGAGAGAGCCTGCTGGACAGCAAGATGCCCCTTTAACCAGATGGATTCAATGTGGCACAGAGTGTAAGCCCCTGGGGTTTACCTGCCCCTGGAGGAGCTCACAGGCTGGGGAGGGAGGACCAAGTCAATGTTAGCCCCATCCTAAGGGCCCAGGGCCCCAGAGACATATTCATATTGTTTAGAAGCCTGGCACAGTTTATTGGTAATGAAGGTTCAGGAACTTTCATGAGAGTCCTGAGGTCCACACCTGTCCTTCACCAGCGTGGGACCTTAACCAGAACAAGTCCTGGCTGTTTAGACTCCTTGTACCAGGAGGTGGGAGGCGGGAATCCTGAACCAACTCTGTTCTGAAGAGAGCCTCATGTGGGCGTACCTGTCCCACCTTCCCTCTGTTGCTGTCTCTCCCTCCTTCTCTTTTAGCTCTCTCTGTCTTTCTCCCTGCCCTCTCCCCAATCATGTAATTCTTCCTGCAAATAGTTTCTGAAATCCTACCCTGTCTTCAAAGCCTCTGTGTCACCGCCCCCCCCGCCACACATCACACCCTTACTCATGCACATGCTCACACACACGGCTCACACTCACACACAGCTCACGCTCACATACACTCACTCTCACACACAAACACACACACTCACTCACATGCACACCACACGCACCAAACTCACACACGTAAAAATGCCATCTCTCAACCATGAAGCAAATTTGAAAGGAAAAAGGTTATTTTCTTGTCTGTTCTTTCTACTGGTTTTCTGATTTTGGAAAAAGCCATCACTTCTCAGCCTTGAGGCTTTGCAGCCCATAATCCAGATAGAAGACTTCTGTCACAATAATGTCAGGCGGGCGTGGGGCAGTGGGCGCGAGGAGCCAGACCTAGAATCATCTGTCGTTTGGGAACAACCTGCCGAGTCTGGCATGAGGAGAAATGATGGTAATGGAATAACAGCTAGGTTGTCAGAACATGTGGTTGGAGGCCAGTTCTGGCCCAAGGTCATGAGGGAGAGAAATGGGAAGTTCACGACCTCTGCAAAGCTAACGACTAAGGCTGGAGGCTCGGGAGGACCTCAGGGGTTTCAGCAAGATCTAGATTAAAGATTAATGTGGGGTGAGGCTGCAGGAAGCAGCTCCGGCTCCGGGAACCGACCACACAGCAGGGGAGGAGGCGCTTGCTCGTGGCTTTGTGGGCAGAACCGGGGGCTGCCGGCTTCGATGGTGGTGGATGTGTGACCCACATTCTTACCAGGAGGGGTTGAGCTAGGCCAGTGCAGAGCCAGTTGCTTCCTCAGTGACCTGGGTCTTCCGTGGAGGTTGGGGTGAAGCCCAAGCAGGAGAGGGCTAGGGTGAGGGGCAGAGCGTGAAGGCTGTGCCTGGCCCCCAGGATATAATGCCCCAAAGCACGGAGACTTTGCCCCAAGGCTCCCTCGTCTTAGCGAAGAACTTTGTACCCTTCAAAGCCACTGGCTGAGTGGGTTGTAAAGGTGGGGGCGGGCAGGGGCAAGGGAAAGGTAGAGGAAAGGTGGGATCCAGGAGGGAACACCCCCTTGACCTTGGGCAAACCCTTTCTCCTTTGGGAGACAAAAGCATCACATTTTGGAAGCAGCAGGGGACCCAGCTCAGCCACCCCTCATTCAGGACCCCAGAGTGAGCTTTATTTAGTAAGAAGTGAAGTGGGGCCCGTTCTTGTCTCTGTCTTGCTCCCACTTGCTTGCCCAGGTGATCTCAGTACTCCTTGTACCAGGACTGACACGACTGACCCTAGATCGTGCAGCCCCATGTGGTCCCCTGGGGTGTTCGGGAAGACAGAGGCTAAGAGGCAGATGTTTCCAACGCAGGCCTGGGCTTCATCAAGCTCAGAGTGAACTCCTCCTGGGCTGATGGGGCTAGCAAGAAGGAGCAGAGATTTTAAAGCAGAGATTTTAGAGCTGAATTGTAACCTCAATGTGGGAACACACAAAAAATACCTTCCTGTCTGGTAACCCCCCACCCCGGCCTACATTCTGCCCTAAAAACTCACATTTCAGGAAAAAAATACTTTGGGACAATATTGGGGGAGGGAAGAGATCAGAGGAATGTGAACGTGAGCCACCACTCACCATCGGGTTTGCAGGATTCCTGTGCGCTGAGGAGGGAGGGGCCGCTTTGCAGCCCTCCAGCTCCCGCCCTGGCTGGGTGAGCACTCAGAGCTCTCTCAATAACCTGACACATAAGAAAACAATGAATTGTGGATCACTACATCAAAAACTAATGATGTATTGTATGGTGACTAACATAACATAATAAAATTAAATTAAATTAAAAAAAAAATAACCTGACATGTAATAACGGGGTTCTTTAAATTGCCTTATCCATATGTGTGTTTTACAAGACATTTTCCGGGCAACTCTGGGCCGTACCACTTTTCTATCAAGCCAAACACCCCCTTCCCTGGAGGGCACCAATGTGAAATCACTGCGTGGTGGCTAAGGCATGATGCCACTCCTTCCTCATGGAATATTCCATCTGGGGAGTGAGGAGGATTTTGTTACATCTGCCCAAATGAAAACGTTCCTCATCACCCAATGCTGGGCCTCGTCTGCCAGATGTGCTAATCTGTCTTGTACGTCACCCATCTGCTAAGTTGTCGAAGGCAGCCCACGCTCACCCCAGAGAGCAGGGCGTCATGTAGCAAATAATCAGGAGTGGGCGTGGAGGTGAGTCTGAAGATCATCAAACACACCACCACGTTTCTCGTCTTGTGATTATCAGTCCTGGAGCTTGGGGAAGAAAATGCTCGTAGGTTTAAAAACTTCTAACACCACCACCAGAATGATGGAAAAGTTGTTAACAGAAAACTGAGCTCCAAGTCTGGACTCAGATAGCCAAGATGCAGTCCCTTCCATGAGGTCCCGTGAGCCAATGCCCAGGTGGTTTGGGAAGTCGTTCCCCACACCTCCCTCTTTCCGGGAAGGGGGTGTGAAAAGACACCTGCCAAAACCCTCCTTTTGCTAATCCAATGTTGAATTTGACTGAGATCACCTGGGCACCAAAATGACGGCACATCTTGGTGAGATTCCAGAACCTTGTAGGTTGTCAGAGCTGCTGATGGATTTCTCTTCCAAGTGCCCAGTAACCCACGGTGGGTAAGTAGATATGTGCTCTGACAGGCATGCACGTGCAGGATGGGGTTTTTCTCTCAAGCTAGAGCGCTTGCCCGGGCCCCAGACCTCAGCCTCACCCATTCCTTTACTAGAGGCTGGGAATATCCAGGAAAAAAACAAAATAAAACAAAAAAGACACACTCGTCCTCCAGGAGCTGAGTCTGGAGCAGTGCTTTGCAAACTTTAACGTGCACCCAAATCCTCTGGTATCTCATTGCAATGCAGAGTCTGATTCAGTCGTTCCGGGGTAGGGTCCGACATTGAATTTCTAACAAGCTCCCAGGTGATGCTGATGCTGGCTTGTGGACCACACTTTGAATATTGACAGCTACCACTGTGGTTCTAAAGGGTGGTCCCCAAGAATTAGCTACAGAGAAGAGGGGCATGTCAGAAATGCTAGTTCTCAGGCCCCACCCCAGACCTACTGGCTCCGAAGCTCAGCGGGCTGTGTTATAACAAGCCCCCCACACCATCACCTGGTGATTCAGGTGCAAGCCTCAACACTGAATTTGGGGAGCTTCTGGGTTGGGGATCAGCATCTGGTTATGGCAGCATTTAACTTCGCTGGGCCAAGGAAGAGTGGCCCCCAAGTACCACGTACGCTGGCTCTCTGCGGGACACTCGGGAGCCCCGACACAGACTGAAGGGCTGAGCAAAGGCCCCCAAGGGGAGAGGAGCAGAAGTTCCCCGGTGATGGGGCGGGGAAGGAGGCTGAGGAACATTCTTGCAGGCCAGCCCGTGCAGAGATACTGGCCTTCTGTGGCTGAGCATCACCACCCCACCAGCACAGCTGGTCTTCACAAGGAAGGGTAAGAACTTCGCTATATGGGTGCATGCGTCTTCCTGTCCCAGCTGATTTTAAGCCAATCCACCTTCCCCGAGAGAAAGCCTCTGATACAGAAAACGATTTGCAGTCTGATAAACTGAAGACAGCAACTGGAACTTTGTTTTCCCTCCAGGGTGGTGAGAAGGCTGTGAAGACTTCGCCATCGCTCTTTCCTGAGGGAACCAAGGAAGAAAAGAAGGAGCAGGGAGTGAGGGGGAGGCCAGCGTCTGGAGCTTCATTTGTATTTGGCTTAATAAATGTGGTCTTAAAGGACGGAGGGTGGTTCCTGCATGTATTTTGGTCCCTGTAGGCTTGCATCTCCAACATTTTTCACCTGGCATATCCCAGCTGCAGAACATGAGTGTGATTCCGGGAGCTATGGAAATAACCAGGGAGAGTCTGGGAGAAGCTGAAATTGCCTCGATTTTATCTTTAAAATGTGTGCACTTTTGTCCTATTTAGTAATATATGTTTTTTTTTTTAAAGATTTTATTTATTTATTTGAGAGAGAGAGAATGAGAGAGAGCACATGAGAGGGGGGAGGGTTAGAGGGAGAAGCAGGCTCCTCGCTGAGCAGGGAGCCCGATGCGGGACTCGATCCCGGGACTCCAGGATCATGACCTGAGCCGAAGGCAGTCGCTTAACCAACTGAGCCACCCAGGCGCCCTATATGTTTGTTTTAATATAAGAAATGGCCCAATGAGGAGTAAAATAAATCATCCTGTTATCCATGGTTACATCCCAGGCAGGATGCAGAGAATAGGCACGGACAGATTTTGAGAACACATTGTTTTCTGAATAAGTGGAGTTTTCCAGGAGGGGGTCTTTTACAGGAAGAACTAAATCTACATTCTCTGCGGGGAAGGGCACAGGGGTTGGGGTGAGGGCAGGGCGCCTGGGTACATCCTGTGACAGGAGGTTGTGCTCAGCACCTCTTTTCAGCCGAGGCCCCAATAAGCCGGGGCCCCAGTGTCCCGCCCGCAAAGGGAAGAGGGCACAGTGGGTAAGGGAGGCCACTGGTGGGTACTGGGGCCCACACTCAAATCCTGAGGCTTGGGTGCTACAAAGTGCTCAGTTACTTGAGAACTGAGCAGCGCAACAAACCCTTTGACCATCTGGAAGCTTTTTGTCCTCAGAATATGTCCCCTCTTCCTAGTCTTGGAGCCAAGGTCAAGGGACCTGAGCCTGCTAGGCCTGTGGGGGGTGGGGGAGCTAAGAGTGGGGGGCTGCTGCGGAGGCAGCCAGGTCAACTATTTACTCAGAAGGCACATCTAACTCAAGCTGAGTATTGTGCAAAACTGCACACTTGCTCAGAAGGACATGAGAGGAAGTGTGGGTGGATTAGCCTCGATCTGTTAGAAAACCACATTTATAGGGTGGTTTCTTTTGCAAAGCAATCTTGGGCCCCCTGCCTCTTTGATTCCTCTACCGATCAGGTTCTGGAGGGACAGGGCACAGCCCGATGTACCTGTTTCTGACAGATCATCCGTTTCCTAAATCCTCATAAATATCTAACACTTAGGATATAGAAGCTGACTTGCAACACTTTGGTTTTTTTTGCAAGCAGAATTACGCCTAAAGCTCCTCTTGAAGGAGCTGGGAGGAACTCCCTGATGGTGCAGAGCTGGGGAGCACCCTTCCCTCACAGAGTCAAGGACAGCAGCAGCCTCACTGTCCCCGCCAGGAAAATGGGCACAGAGGCATGCCCTGCTCTCCGACCGAGGGCCCATGGAGGCCACTGGGAGCAGGAGCCCAGTTCAGGGCTCATAGCAGGGACAGGTAAGGTGGGCTCCCTCCGAAGGGCCTCCGCTCCACGATGGGCTCCCAGCCTAGAGACAAAGGGGCAGGGACCATGCTGAACCCGCTCAGGAAACCCAGGCTCCGGGCTGGCCTTGGTTCGGATGGAGACCGGCCTTCAGGAGCTGCCCAAGATGCTGAGAGCCATGCTTTGGAAAGACACAGATTTCAACAACAAACCCTCCTCTCGATGACCCTCTCCCGCTCTGGCTCCAGGAGAGGATTTCTGTCACTCAAAAGGCATGTTCATTTATAACAGATGGGGCGTTTGGACTTTCTGGAAATGAATTTATAGATTTCATCACAGCCCTACCTCTCCGGACGCCCGGCCCCCGTGGGGCCACCCATCTTCCTTCCTGGGAGGGACCTGAAGCCCCCCCCCGAACCCCACATCTGAACCAACAGTAGGCAAGTGTTTAACGCCACAGTTCCTGACCTTGGTGACGTTCAGCAGAGCATGAGGGGCGGAAGAGTGTTTGATCAAAACTGTCCCCTTGCTGTGTAGTTCCCCAAGTTGATGAAACACGGGTTCTGAACCTAAAAACAAAAATCAAAGAGACAAAGTAATTAACCACAAGTTCATATTTTCCCAGCTCATTACCACCCAGCGAGGCCGACTTTCCTCATGTTCTCACACTTTGGAGTGCATCAGATCCCTTGCAGGACCTCTTCAAACCCCCATCAGAGTTTCTGATGCAGGAGATGGAAGTAAGCACTAAAAAAGAATGAACATTTAGCTATTTTCCCCAAAATCCAGTGAATGGAGCCATAAAGGGTGGCTTAGTAGTAAACAAACTAAAGAAATACCATTCCTCTACATTCGAGTCTCAGGATGTGTTGGATTTGTTCTATTACTGCCCTTGCTCTGTTTGGTGGCCCTTTCTCCAGGAGCTGGACCAACACCAACCACAGGCCAACACTCCTCATATTGACAGCAAATGTCACTGGAAATTTAGAGGGTGAACCCTTTTGTGCTGTCATGTTTCCAGCACTTTGGGAGAGTGGTGTATGCCAGAAAATGGGGAGCAGGTGTCCCATGTGACCCATCTCAGCTCTAAGAAACCCCTCCGAAAGGACCCTCTGCCTCTCAGCCGCTGACCCCCCCCAGGGTGGGGGGGTCTGCTGGGATCTGCCGGGGGGGTTAGTGATGAAAAGTATCCCCAGGAACTGAGCGATGTCACTGTCGAAAACAGTTATTTAGACATCAGCATTCACAGTTTGGGAGATGTCTGCCAAACACAGCTATTTTCTTTTTTACAGAATTAATATGGAGACATCCCTGCCAGCAAGAATGGATTCCAGAAGAGATTGCTTCTTGAAGGCCCCCACCCCACTTGTAAGAGGCTTCATTGGCAGGAGAGGGGCGCCCACCTCCCTCCTGACGGGAGGCATTGCTGAAAAGCACTGTTGGATCACAGAGGCCCAAGTTAGAGGGAAACAAGAACGATCCAGAGAACTCAGAGCTGTGAAAAGACCTTTCTAACCTAGTATTGGACGTGCAGTGCTGCAGGCTGCCTGTTCACTCATTCATTCATTCATTCATTCATTCAAACGCCATGGTTCCAGAACCACGATTGTCCTTGCTGGGGTCTTCCCCAAACTGGAGTAACACTTGCTGCTGTTCACATTCCAAGATCTCACTCCAAATCTGGAAGCCTGAAGAAACACCGCTATTTCAGATCATATAGTTATGGTGGGGTCATTTTCCTTCTTTAAAAGAGTCGGGGTCTTGGTATCCGTGTCTCCTGTCTAGGCGGCTGCATCCCAGACTTCTGTACTCCTTTCTAAGACGTGAGGGCGAGGGTCGCAGGAGCAGCAGCATCTCTTCCCCTGGCCGTGCGCCCCGGTCAGTAGGTTAATGTGGGACAGGAGCAGGTGTAGGGCAGTAACATGGCTTTAGGGGGCACACAGGCCCCATCCAATTGGTAAGCCAGCGACACAGGCTGCAGAGAGGCCTGGCCTCTACTGCACCCCCAAGATCCTCTCCTCCTAAGGCTGCAGGGACTCAAGGATGGTTCAGGTGTGGTGTGCTGGGTGGGGAGGGCACAGGGACTACAGACCTGCTGCCTGTTCTGAAACCAAACTTTTAATTTCGAGATAATTGAACATTCACATGCAGTTGTAAAAGATACCAGTGATAGATCCATGTGCCCTTCACCCCGTTTCCCTGGGGGATCACCTTCCATAACTTTCATATACTATCTCAGCCAGATTTCCCAGCAGAGTCGGATCCAGTAAAAGTGACGAGCTTCCTGAGACCCTACCCCCTGACGTATTTCTTTTGGTTCCTACAGGTCTCACCTCTTCCTGCTCTGAGGTCCTTTTGCCAAACAAGGATCTTTAGTTCCTTCCATTGCCCTGTTTCTCCAGTATTGGTTCGTGTTAGAAATTGTAATGCTTCGTGAGCAAACAAACAGGACAAAACCCAGCAAAGTCGGTGATCCAGAAAATCCTTGTACTTCTAAATGTAAGGCATATATCTAAAATCTTACTGGCCTGTGGCTAGCCATACTATTTTGCACTTGAATGATGAGCAGTTCTATGGATCCTTTCAGAGCCTATATTCCATCCAGTACAGATAATTGGAGCCTTTCCGGTTGTTTTTAATCAGTGGTGGAGTCGTGGGCAGGCCAGAGAGTGAAGGCTCTGGTGCCATATTTATTGTCTTGGGGCTGCCTGAGGAGAAGCCAAATCACATTTGACTCAGCTGTCCACTCAGTTCAGTTTCTGGAGAATTTCTTTCGATCTTGCTCAACTGTGCTAATGACAGGTCTGGCTTTATCTGATATCGTACACATGCTCTCCAGAGGTGTAGATGCTTCATCCTGGGCCACGATGCTCACAGGCAGAGCGGGCTTCCCGGGTGTTAGGAATCCCTTCCCCAGCTGCAAATATTGCATAAGATCTGTTGACCTCTTTGCAGAATAAACTCCAGCTATGGAGTTGGCTGCACATCCTATGCGGGAGGCAGCCGCCCCGCAGTGTCATCCTGCCTGCACGCGAGGCCACCTCCTCCCCATGTTGTCGGAGATACATTAAAGCCCAATAGTGCAGATAGACCCATGTGCTCACTATGGAAGTGTGCCAGCCTCACGCCCTGATGGGGAGGAGGGGAGCTGGAGACCCAAATGACTTGCATATAGGCTATCGAATGCATGCTTTTTCCTATTTGTTCCAAAAAAAAGCTGAACGGATTTCTCTGGCCATCCCTGTACTTCATGGCTAAAAGATAAAGTACATGAAAGGAGAGGAAGCCAATGAATCCAGACCCTCAGCTTGCTGTTAAAAATGGTGTCACTCTAGCCTAACAGCCTCTTAGGGACCCCCAGAGGTGAGTGCGGCCTCTAGCAATGCTCAGTGCATCCCATATACCCAGGAGGCAGAGGATAAGGTCTGAGCAGGAAACCAGGAGGCCAATCAGAGCAAGGCTGTGTGCTGGGGCAACCTGGCCTTCACTGGCCCTGCTAAGGTGCACAGCGGCAAAACAAGGAAAATGTGATCGAGGGATCATGTGGCTTCAAAGCTCTCTCCAAAGGTCAGAGAGAGGTGGCATCAGGCCACGAACGAGGCCTGGCTGAAGGACACTTATAACCCAAGGGACTAGTGGTGCCCAGGCAGGGAGACTTCACCCAGTGGGCCCACAGCCACCTAGTAGAGACCCGCTCCTTACTGGCACCTGGGACAGGGCTTGCATGGAGACCTGTGTGCAAGAGGTTCACCCCCTCAGAGGCGATTGCTGGATTGAGGCAGGAATCTCAAGAATGCCAAGAGGAAATGTGCATCGCCCTCAAGCTGCTCACCACAGGCAGGTCAGTCAGGCTCTTGGGGCACATTTGTCTTGGTGGTAAGCTTAGGACCAATGGCTCTCCTCCTTACAGGATGTCTGGGAATCCTTGGAAACACATGGAATTCTATGCAGCTTTGGGGCCAACAAGGGAGAAGGTCCCTATTGACCTCCTGAGTTGTTCTGGGCTGAGTTGGGCACTCCGCACCCAATTCATAGGTGGAAGTCCTGAGCCCCAGGATCTCAGCTTGTGACGGTATGAGCACACAAGGTCTTTAAAGAGGTAATTAAGCTAAAATGAGGCCATTAGGGTAAGCCCAAAGCCAAGTGACTAATGTCTTTATAGGGAGAGGAGATTAAGACACAGAGATGACCATGTGAGGACACAGGGAGGGGACGGCCATCTGTCAGCCAAGGAGAGGGGCCTGAGAGGGAACCCACCCTGCCGACAACTTGATCTCAGACTTTGGGTCCTCCAGAGCTATGAGACTGCCAATTTCTGTTGTTTAAGCCCTTCCCCTCCCCCGTCTGTGGTCCTTCCTTATGGCGGCCCAGGTGGACTAACACACCAGTGGTCTGTTTTTGGCTAATTTGCAGTGAGAAAAGCTTCATGAATCTCAGGAGAGTCCAACACTTTTTGACGTTAACGTGAATTCTTTGCTTTTCTAGGATCTCCCCCAAACAATAATAGTACCCCCTTAAGTGACCCATAACGAGGTGTCTTTCCCCTGCTAGCTCCAGTGACCATCTACTCCAGAACCAAAGCTCAGACTCTTTGGGGATAAGCCAGCACCCCACTTTCCCTTGTCCTAGATGTTGGAAAGCAGGGTAATGATAACAAAGATTTATTAGTGCAGAGCATACAAAGACTGTCAGTGCAGGAAGGTATTTAGAGTCTGGCCTTTGGTTGGGAGAAGACAGTGTGAACCCTGCCGGAGGGCATTATGATTGCAGCGAACACATGGGCGGCATGACAATGGCTATCTCACTCAATGGAAACGTTTATTTGTTGAGAATGGCCTATAGTCCATTGAACCTTTGGCCCGAGGAAACCTTTTAGAGCTTTTGAGTAGCTCTTTCAAAGACCTGGATGGCCGGCAATAGCCCTGCAGAAGCCGACAACAAACACAGGAAGTCTCCTGGAGTGAGTCCCTGCGCAGGTCCAGACCCAGCCGAGGCGGACGGTCCCCCAGCCCTTGGGGAGCTCCCGTGGGGCGCACCTTCGCCCCTAATCCTTGCGGGCAAAAACGGAACTGCATCTCACATGAAAACGTGTCATTATAAAAGAAGAAGATGCTCATGATCCAAGAGGAAGTTTTAAAGATAAATCGATACTCACATCAAATGCTTTTATTTTTCCATGTTTCCTTCCAGTCGTTGTTCAAGCATTTTTATAATTTTATGGACATGATAATGAAATAATGCACCATCTTTTATCATTGTTTCCTTCTTTATTTTAAATTATTACCCCAAGGACAAAATCAGGAATGGTTTCATCGGGTCAGCAAGTGTGAGCATGGTACGAAACTATCTCCACCACCAGAAGGGGCCTTGTCAGCTGCACACCAGTCTCATCCTCACTGAGTATTTTGGTTATTTTTTTACATTCCTATTTAAAAAGATGAAAACTGAGCTTTAATTTTTTTTATTATTTATTTGTATTTTTAAAATTTTTAAAAAAGATTTTATTTATTTGAGAGAGAGGAGAGTGCAAGAGGAAGAGGAGCAGAGGGAGAGGGACAAGCAGACTCTGCACTGTGCATGGAGCTTGATGGCGGGGCTGGATCTCATGATCCTGAGATCATGACCTGAGCTGAAATCAAGAGTTAGATGCTTAAGTGACTGAGCCACCCAGGTGCCCCAGTCCTTAATTTTTTAAAAACTTGGCAGTAAAAATTATTTAAAAAAACCCAATACTTCTGCAAATTTGTTTGAAAACTGTAGATCTTTTTTTAAAAAAGATTTTATTTATTTATTCATGAGGGGCAGAGGGAAAAGCAGGCTCCCTGTGGAGTAGGAAGCCCAATGCAGGACTTGATATCAGTACCCTGGGATCATGACCTGAGCCAAAGGCAGATGCTTAACTGACTGAGCCACCCAGGTGCCCATGAAAACTAGACCTTTTTTTTTTGATCATGTCCTTAACCTGTTTGCCTACTGAGATGCTGATATTTTTCTTACAAACTGGAATAAGTATTCATTTCTGTACCAACTCTCTCATGTCAGAGCAATGGTTTTTCCAGTCTACTATTTTTCCTCATCTCTTTTCATTTTAGTTATGAAACATTGATGTAGTTAAACTTATTGGACATTTCTTCCCAATTCCGTCTGTTGGCTTTGGTCTTCGGAAATTCCCCTGCCTGGGTTAGTCCTGGTGAATGCTCCCTCCCATTCAGCCTGCTTCACTGCAGGCCCTCCCACCCTATCTTCCTCTGCACTTCTTGCTAGACATGCTGGCCTTTTCTTTATGCTTAAATGGGACTATCTGATTTAGCAGGTTAAAATATAAGATGGCTTGATGAATTTGGATTTCAGATAAACAACAAATAATTATTTTGGAATAAGCATGCCCCAAGAGATATTTAAGATATACACTAAAAAATTCTGTTGTTTATTTGAAATTTAAATTTAACTGAATGTCCTATATATTTCATCTGGCAACCCTAGCTTCGGGTCCTACCTTGTGTCCTATGCTATCTTCTCAACCAGGTTAAATATTTCTTCTCAGTCCTCAGGAAGAGGTATTGCTTGCCCAGGGCACAGCAGTGACAGTCCTGTGGGCTGACTCCGTGGACACTCCTTTACTGCTCACCAGGCCTGGGGCTGGGGGATCTCACTGGTGTGGTCTTCAGTTTCTGCATCTATGTTAGTCTGCTAGGGCTGCCATAGCAAAGTGCCACAGACTGAGTGGTTTAAACAACAGAAATTTATTTTCTCACTATTTTAGAGGCTAGAAGTCCAAGATCAAGGTGTCATCTCTGCTGATTTCTTCTGAGGCCTCTGTCCTTGGCTTGGGGATGGCTGTCTTCTCCCTCTCTTCACATGGTTGTCCCTCTGTATTTCTGTGTCCTAACTTTCCTTATAAGAACACCTGCCATATTGGATTAGAGCCCATCTTAATGTCTTAACTTTGGCTTAATTACATTTTTAAAGACCCTATCTCTAAATGTAGTCATATTCAGAGGTACTAGGGATGAGGATTTCAACACATAAATTTAGAAAACACAATTCAGCCCATTACAACAACCTCTACTCCCATGGCTGTCTGTCCAAGGCATTCACCTTCTGCCTTGTTCTATCACTCAACAGTATGTCTGTGGCTTGAGGGTATCCTACTATCCCTCTAGGATTGAAGCTGTAAGAAACTCTGACAGTTCTTGGGGCATGCTGACTCCACAAGCCTTTCTCCCCAGGACAAGCTCCAGTCTTTTTGGTGGGGCTTCCATGGGCGGGGCCCTGTCCACTGCAGACAGATTACCCAACACTGGCCAACACCCTTCTGGACTTCAAATTGGTCCCAGGCCTGGAAACTTCTGCTACATAGCCTCGCCCCACTGGGCCTGCTGGATCCTGATAGCTTCCAAATCACTCTGGAAATTGCCTCTCTGGTTGCTGGACTCCTCCCACCTTCCCCAGGGTTTGCCTTAGTGAACAGGTCATCTTTCCCATTGTGTCTGTCACCTCCTGCCTTCTTCCCTTCCTCCTCAGGCCATTTTGTCCTGGAACCAGGGGAGCCTCCCACCCAGGTCCACCCAAGTCATGACACTGTTCAACTCACTGCTGGCTTTTGGTTTTAAAAACAATTGATAATCTACTTCTTCTAAAATTTATTGCATCAGATGGCCTGTGGTGTGGTTTCATTTTTATGCATTTCTAGATTTTACAAACCATTATCAGAACATCATACTCTTATTAAATGTCTATTTTGCTTCTCCACTGTTTTCCTGATGCTTGTCCATAATATATAAAATTCCCTCCCCACAATCTATGCTGTAATGATGGGATAGCCAGTAGCCATGGTGGCTATTGAACACTGGCAATGTGGATCACCCACATTTCAAAGAGTTAGGACAAAAGAAGAATGTAAAGAATCTTAATAATTTTTTTTGGACTGATCGCATGTTGAAATATTTTTGATATATAGAATTAAATAAGATATATTATTAAAATTAGTTTTACCTATTTCCTTTTACTAAATGTGGCTACTAGATCATCTAAAATTCCATATATGAC
This sequence comes from Leptonychotes weddellii, assembly GCF_054177405.1. NCBI lineage: Eukaryota > Metazoa > Chordata > Mammalia > Carnivora > Phocidae > Leptonychotes > Leptonychotes weddellii. Next base: position 3,367,670 of record NC_138371.1, read on the forward strand.
TGACCGTATTTCTATATATGATTGTCTTTAACTCAAGTCATACATATTCTATTTCATCTCTCTCTCGATTTTTAAGCAATATTCTAATATTTTAATTAATATTTCTCTTAAAAAATATATATATATATATATTTTAAAGATTTTATTTATTTATTTGACAGAGAGAGACACAGCGAGAGAGGGAACACAAGCAGGGGGAGTGGGAGAGGGAGAAGCAGGCTCCCCGCAGAGCAGGGAGCCCGATGTGGGACTCGATCCCAGGACCCTGGGATCATGACCTGAGCCGAAGGCAGTCGCTCAACCGACTGAGCCACCCAGGCGCCCTCTCTTAAAATATATATATATATATATATATATTTTATTCTTATGTTAATCCCCATACATTACATCATTAGTTTTAGATGAAGTGTTCCATGATTCATTGTGCATAACACCCAGTGC
>NC_138371.1:3368610-3399178 GCF_054177405.1 Leptonychotes weddellii
TGTATATATATACCACATCTTCTTTATCCAGTCATCTGTCGATGGACATCTTGGCTCTTTCCACAGTTTGGCTATTGTGGACATTGCTGCTATAAACATCGGGGTGCACGTACCCCTTCGGATCCCTACTTTTGTATCTTTGGGGTAAATACCCAGTAGTGCAATTGCTGGATCATATGGTAGCTCTATTTTCAACTTTCTTAAAATATATTTTAATATCTGCTGGAACTATAAACATTTTCCCCATTAGTCTTATTTTTCAGACTATTTTTTTTTATATTCTAAGTCAATTGTTCTTTCAGATGAATTTCAAAATTATTTTTGCCAAATTCATAAAAATTCTCTTTGAATTATTCATCCTTACATCTAGAAATATGTTTCTGTTCTCAAACTGATTGTCTTTTATGACTTCTGATAGAACTTTGAGGTTTTATTTATATGTTGCATATTTTCTCGAAGTCATCTCTTTACATATAATATTTTTAATATTATTGTGAATGAGATCTCTACTGAGACGCCATTGGTCTTTACATATTTGTCTTTTAAATTTACTTAACCAAACTGTTTTTATTTTTTTTATTTTTTTATTTTTTTAAAGATTTTATTTATTTATTTGAGAGAGAGAGAATGAGAGAGAGCACATGAGAGTGGGGAGGGTCAGAGGGAGAAGCAGACTCCCTGCCGAGCAGGGAGCCCAATGCGGGACTCGATCCCGGGACTCCAGGATCATGACCTGAGCCGAAGGCAGTCGCTTAACCAACTGAGCCACCCAGGCGCCCCTTAACCAAACTGTTTTTAAATGATAGTATATTCCTAACTGATATTATTTGTGAAGAGGATTTTTCTTCTCTTACCATATGCATTCATTTTATTCTGTTTCCTATGTTATTATAATGTTACAATGACCAAGACTCCCAAACCTTAATAAATAATTATGGTGGTAATGGGCATTGTTCCTGAAAATAATTTGCTAAATATTACTTTTTGGAATATTTACCCTTTGAAACTTGGCAATGCTTTTTCTTGGCTTTGATTGTCTTCAAGGACACCCATTAGGGAGGCATGTTCCGTGTCCAAGTAAAACAAGCATTCTAGAAAACAGAATTTCTTCCTGGCTTTCTGTAACCCACCCACTGTAAAAATAAAACAAAACCATTATTTTTTTGGTTTTGAGATATATTTTCATAGAGTCACATGCCAGACTACGGACAGCCCCCAATGTCCTGCAAATATGTCAATGGATAGAGAGACAGTTATATGTTTTCTTCCCTGGGCTCGAGTTCAAGGAACATCGGTTTGGGTGAGGCGTGGTGTTAGTGCTGGATGTCAGAGTTGGGTTAAGTTCAGGGAAACCTGGTTCGAATGCACTTATGTATTGCATATCAACTTAAAAACTCTCTCCATGTAACATATTCTTTTAATTACTAAATTCTCCGAACATCGCTTAAAGCTATCTTATGCTATACATCAAGAAACAAAGAAGCCACTAGGGTGTATCTCGGAGGAAATGGCAGCCTTAGAATGTTTAGAGCATCCTCTACTGGGGCAAGCTGTCACACGAAGATGAGGATGGGATGTCACTGAGTGTGTCATCGGCCAGGACTGCCCAGGCTGGCTGGTCCTCCAGATGGAGGGGCCACGTGCATCCTCTGGTACAGCACCAGGGGCAGATGGATGCTGTCTGACTCTGGGGCCTCAGGAGAGGGCATTTTGGCTAATTTGGGGCCAGGTCAGATAAAACTGGGTGATGAGAAGTATATTTTTCATCCTTCAAAGTGTTGTCTGATGAGGACCTAGTCTAGAGTCTGGCTTACTCTGGCATTCCTGGGCTGTGAAAACCTTGGACACATCTCTACCTGAGATGTGTGCCCAGTTCGGCTTGTCACTGACATGCTATGCTGCTCTGAATCTGATTAGAGCCCTCCCTTAGGGGAGCATCCCTGGGAAGGTGTTCTGTTCAATAAGGTAGTGCTCCCCACGCCGTGCTTGGCTAGTGAATTCAGAGGGAGGAAGAGAATCTGGGTAGGACCAGATTCTAAGAAATTCTTTTCTCAACTGTCCAAATCACTCCTGCTATTCTTTAAAATACCCCTGAGGCTCCACCCCACTGTGGATCTCCTTCCTCAAGTGGTAGCTCTTACAGGGAGGGGTCACAAGGTAGCCCCTCATGGGCGGGTGAATAGATGCACCAGATGCGTCACTCGGACCCTCTGGGAAGCCAGTGTTGGGACAGAGTGAAGAGAGAAAGTGGCTTTGAGAGGAAAGGGAAGAAGCAGGATTGGGCAGGGGGCTATCGGACTGCGGCAATGCAGACCAGGCAGTGAGCTCTGAAGCAGGTTTGCTTATTCAAGGAGTCCTGTGTCAGGTGGAAACGGCCAGACCCTCGCACTGCAGCCCTGCTTAGTCCCTGGCTGGGAGCACCCCAAGATCAGTGTGGTCCTGGCTTGAAGGCGGCGGGGGGGGGAGTGTAAGTGGTGACCCACATCTGTCAGCCAACCACCCCTCTGAGCCTGAAAGGGAATCCGAGCTCACTCTAATAGTGACTGTTGATAACCTCTGTGTAGTCTTGTCAGACGGTGGTGTCTGGTCCTCTGTGGACTTCAGCTCCAGCAAGAAGATTCCCATCCCCTTAACATGTTGTCTACACTGGGATCCAGTTCCTTTCTGAAACAAAAACCTGTTGCACTCACCCCTTTTGGCTCATGCTTCTGTTGGTGATGCTGTGGGACCCCCCTTGTGACCTTCCCCGGGACACTTAGCTGTGCTGGGCCATGAAAATCTGGGTTTCCTCACCCTTTGGGAGTTAAGACTTGATAATCTTTAGAGTAAACCTCCCTCCCCTCCGAGGGCAGGAGGGGTGATATGTGCTATCTCATCTGCTGAGCCCTTTGTAAACACTTGCGTCATTCAGCCGATGGAAGACCAGATAAGAGAGGGACCCCGAGTCCCCTTTGAAATCAGTCATGAATCCAAACAAGGATTCTTGGGTGGATCATTCTGCTCTGGTTCATATTAGCTCTGCAATTAAGAGGCTTACACAATGCAGCCCTCAAAGGGGGCTTTTTTACCACATGAAAGGGAGGAAAGGTTTGGCCCTAAAAGAAGGCGGTCCTGAGCTTTTCTTGGCTATTTTTCCCAGACCTTGGAAAAGGCCAATGCTTTTAAAAGAAGAGGTCACTTGGAGGGAAGACAATCAGAAGCAGGCTGCATAAAGTGGTCCTTCCCAAAACAGAGCGTTTCCTTCCTTTCCCAGGCCACTCTGGAGCAAACCTGCCTTTCACAGACTGAGATAAAGGAATGTGGAACCGTAATTCTGGGAGGATGTAAAGTGGGCAAAGAGGAGTTTTGTGTCTCCCCAGGCCTCCCCATCCTCTGGGTCAGGTGACACGGCCAAGCCAGATCATGCTGGAAGCACTAATGTCCTCTAGACCTTGGAAGAAGGCAGGACAGTTGTGGCCCCCGCCCCCCAGCCACCGGCCCAGCCAGAGGCTCTAAGGCAGCCCCTCAGCAGCCCACCCCTGCTGCTAAGATCCCGCACCTGCTGCTTCAGCCTCTGTGGTTTTCCCGCATGTCCCGGAGGCTAGACCCCGGAGGGTCTAGCCCCCCAGAGTGCCTCAAGGTCCTGGAGTCTATCCTTCTTTTTTTTTTTTTAAGATACATTTATTTATTTGGAGAGAGAGAGAGTGCGCGAGCTGGAGGGGCAGAAGGAGAGAGAGAATCTCAAGCAGACTCTGCCCTGAGCGTGGAACCTGTCTCGGGGCTCGATCTCATGAGAATGAGATCACAACCTGAGCTGAAGCCAAGTCAGACACTTAACGGACTGCACCACCCAGGTACCTCATAGTCTATCCTCTTTATGTTTGTATCCCAGGACCTCAGTCAGGGCCTGGCACCAAGTAAGTAGATGTCCAGTACATATATAAGATTTTATTTCTTTATTTATTTTTAGGGGGCTGAGGGGCAAAGGGAGAGAGAGAGAATCTCAAGCAGACTCCCTGATGAGCGCAGAGCCCCACGTGGGTCTCAATGTCACAACCTGAGATCACGACCTGAGCTGAATCAAGAGTCAGACACTTAACCGACTGAGCCACTCAGGTGCCCTGAGTATATATCTTTTATAAGGAGACTTTGGGGGTTCTCGGGGAAGGAAAAGATCCTATTGTGGTCTTCTCCTCTATCTTTTTAAAGCTATGAACTCCAAATTTGCACTGTAAAAATCTAAGGTCAGACAACGATTTTTCCCTTTTCCCTCGCACATGTTGGGGTGGGATGGAAATCAGGGTGCCTCCCCACCACCTCCTCTGCCCCTCCTTCCCAGTTTAGTGGCATGGGCAGTAGTGACTGCACCCTCCGCTGCAGGATACCAAGTGCCCCGGTACAGCGGGCATGTCAGGTAAGTCATGACCTCAGAGCAAGCCATTCTCCTGGTCATCGGGGTTGGTCCAGGACTGTTCCATCAGCTCAAAGCTCAGGCCTTGGTCAGATGTGAAGCAGGTGGATTCGGCAGCTGCTGCCATGTTGTGATCACGGGGGCGCGGTGGTAGTGAACAGAGGGAGATGGGCAAGTCTGAGAAAATGACAGAGCTACGGAGTCAAAGTCCAGATCAAAGCACGGCTGAATACCAAGCCCACCTCTGAATTCTGCTGTCAGGTGCCTTTGCTTTTTAAGCTGGTGTGAGCCAGGTGGTCTGATATTTGAAACCAAAAGGATGTGGATGACAGGGTGTGTTTGGTAAGATGTGCTGTTGGCTGGAGCATAAATAAGATGCAGCACCTAAATCATGTGTCAGCATCAGCATCTTCTGATACTGGTTCTCTCCGTCTCTCCATCCTTCCTTTCGGGACACGGTGTGCCTTGTGATGCTCCCCACGTGGCCAGAACCCAGACTGCGCAGGATGGTGAGTGGGGAGGACGTGGTCCCAGCCAGAGGGGAGGAGCAGCCCCGTGAACCTCTGAAAATATGCCTGCATTTAAGTTCTGGCATCAGAGTTAGGAGGAGCTGTGTTAATGAGGGGGACCTTGTCTGGGAGCAGGAACCTCTTCCGGTGCCCTCCAACCCCCAAGGCCACACTTGCCCAGCAGGTGGGACACATCCCAAGGCTTGCTCTGATGAAGGCAGGCAGGCTGACCTCAAAACAAGCCAGACCAAAACCAGAACCATTGTCTTACAATAGAAATAACATATGATAAGTATGTTATTTATCATATGTTATAAATACAATAGAAATAACATATGCTCATTTTAGAAAACAAATATAAAGAAGAAAGCAAGAAGCCCTTGTAATCTAGAGATGGTAACCATGTACATCCATTCCAGGGATTATTTCTCATGGTTCTAAACAAACATTTAAGTATGATAGAGAAACAAAAAGTATGCAAGTCTTAAGAGTGCAGCTTGACACATTTTCACAGACTGTGAAACTCCATGCAACTAGCACCAAAATAAAAACCAGCTTTAGCTGCACGGAGAAGCCCTTCCCATGCCCCTTCTAGTCACCCCTCCTCAGTCCAGCACCGTAGATTAGGTTTTCATTTTCAAACTTCACGTAAATGGAATCACACCATGTGCTCTCTTTTGGAACTGGATTTTTGTATTCGGTGTTGTGTTGCTGGGGTTCACCCACCGCGTTGCTTACAGTTGTTCCTTCTTGCTGCTCTAAGGTATTCTCTTGTGTGAACATAACACAACTTATTTACCCCTGTGTTCAATGTATTTACATCTGTGCTCAACTTTAGTGGATCCAGTTTTCCCAAGTGGTTGTAGCGAGTTATACTCCCACCGTCCACGTCGGAGTGAGCAGGTAGCTCTGTCCACAGTCTGGCCCACACTTTAGTTCTCCCCAGTGTTTCCATATGTTTATTGGCTGTGTGATAGCCGCATTTGTGAGGTGCCCATTCACATCTTTTACCTGTTTCTCTACCAGACTTTTCATTTTCTTTTTCTTATTGATTTGTAGGAGTTCTTTATAATCCTGGTTATAAATCCTTTTTAGACACACATGTAGCAAATCTCTCCTGTTCTGTGGCTTGCATTTCTACTCCTCATAATATTAAAACATTATGCTAATCTTTTTTTCTTTATGGTTCAGCACTTTTATGTTCTGCCTAAGAATTCTGCCTACTTCCCGTTCACAAGGGTGCTCTGTTTTTTCTACATACTTCACTGTTTTTCCTTCAACATTTAAATCTATAATAAATCTGGAAGTGATTCTTTTATGGTGTGTGTTTTCCCAAGAGGATATCCAATTGACTCAGCATATTTCCAGCCTTTTACTAAAAATATTATAAACATAGAGGCATGTTTATTTATAATGTAGATCTTAATGCATATAGGATGCTTTTCAACATTGCTTTTTAAATTAATGTTGACTAATTCTAATTTATATCCAGCAAAACATAATTGTTAGTGTCTGCATGATGTTTCATTATATTGATATGTCAGCTTATTGAGCCATCCAAATGCTGTTAGCCAAATGATTGCCAGATTTTCATACTTGTAAATGAAACTGATAAAAAGCTAGGTACATATTGCAATATTTCCACATGTGTATCTAGGATAGAGTTCTAGAAGCATTGACCCAAATGAACATTTTGAGGCTGTTCATCATTATTGCCAAATTGCTTTTCAGAAGATTTGTTGGGACGTAAAATTCCATAAACAGTGAAATGGTTTTATTCTCCCCGTGTCACTGCAATTTGTCAGCACTGAGGATTGTCATTAAAATCTTTGGACAATTGTATAGACAATAAATCACAATTGATGTTGCACTGGGTATTCTTTTAAAAGTGAACGAGACACTTTGTGTTAGCCATTTTAGTTTGCGTGCAGAGGATAGTGTTGCAGACAATCATTGCTTTCTTTGATATTAAAGGCCTTACTGTTCTTTTTATTGGCTTGTCGGAGCTATGTATAGAAAAAGGTAGAAACCGCCATGTTTGACACAGATTTGTTCCAAGGCCTTTGAACTTTGCTTATTTATTTAGGGATTGTGTATTTTCGTGAAGTTAAGCCTGTCAATTTCCATTTTTATTATTTCTGCCATTATTTTCCATCTTAATAGCTTAGATTAAATGTTGCCTTCTGTGGATTATTTTTGCATCTAACTCTGTCTGAAGCTTATTCTGTTGCTTTGATGTAAGACTTGGATCTAAATGTGTATCTCCCCCCCAACCCTACATAGTTAGCTAGGTTTCCCAACAGCCCAGCAACAGCGTGGATAACTGTGTTATCTCAGCTCCTGGCACAAGAATTCCACGTGGAGCACCAACATGGATTGGAAGATTCACTTGATTCAAGTCCATGCCCTGCCATGCGGGATTTTCACCAAGCCCTGGGTGAAGCTTATTCTAATCTAAATCTCCCACCCAGTTACTCTCAGAAGTTTGAGGCCCTCCACTGACCCTGTTCCCCCTCCCTAGATTTGCAAAGATGAACCAGGCGAGCCCTGCATGACCCAGTGCTGAAGCCCAACAGAGAGAAGGGGTACTGAAACTTCCATGAAGGCATTGACTCTTTTTGGGAGAGTGGGGGAGGCTGAGGAAAGCAGGGAAGGAAGGAGGCGGAAGAGAAGGGAAGGGTTGGAAAGCAACGGTGTGAGTGAAGCTTGTGGTGGGGGGGGAGCAGCCAACATGGACAGCACACACTGGTCTTAGCAGGTGATGTCCCTGCAGTTCATGGCATTCGGGCTGTGGAAACCCCTCCTGACACATCTCAGCTCCCCAGACCCCAGACTGCTCAAAATGACTTTATCTGAGTTTGTTGTGTTTTGCGAGGCTCAGAGAGGTGCAGACTTCACATCTGTGCTATGCACACAAGAGCAGGAGCCTGGATGTGGAGGCTGTGGGGCGGCCCTCAGAAGCACGGGGCCTTGGGTCGGGGCTTGGGGCTGCCGTGAACTGGCGCTGTGGCAGGAGAGTGAGCTAATTGCACCTGGTTCCCGAGGGGCAGGGAGGCTCTCGGCTCACATCTCTGGGCTCGTTTTGCTTGCTTTGTTGCTTTGCATTCATTTTGGTTTCCTCCTTTATGACCAGAGCTGGCCTTTTGATTCCAAGTTGTTTCTATTTGAAATCTGAATCTCTGAGCCCCTTGCATTAGCGAGGCAGTCAGAGTAGCTCTCGCTTGCTTTCTCTTAATCATCTTACTCATTTTTAAGCGTACAATTCAGTAGTGTTAGGTACATTCACACTGATGTGCAACCAATCTCTGGAACTTTCTCATCTTGCAGAACTGAAACTGTGTCCAGTAAACACTAACTCCCCACTCCTCCCTCCCCCCAGCCCTTAGCAACCGCCTTCTACTTTCTGTCTCTATGAATCTGACCGCCCTAGGAACCTCATCGACGTGGAGTCATGCAGTATTTATCTTTCGTGATTGCCTTGTTTCGCTTAGCATGATGTCCTCGAGGCTCATCCATGGTGTAGCAAGTGTCAGCATTTCCTTCTTTTTTTTTTTTTTAAAGATTTTATTTATTTATTTGAGAGAGAGAATGAGAGAGAGCACATGAGAGGGGGGAGGGTCAGAGGGAGAAGCAGACTCCCCGCCGAGCAGGGAGCCTGATGCGGGACTCGGTCCAGGGACTCCAGGATCATGACCTGAGCCGAAGGCAGTCGCTTAACCAACTGAGCCACCCAGGCGCCCTAGCATTTCCTTCTTTCTCAGGACTAAATAACATTCCATTGTGTGGACGGACTACATTTTGTTTAGCCATACATCCTTAGATTGTGGTTACCTGGGTTGCTTCCACCTTTTTGCTATTGTGAAAACTACAGCCCATATTTGGGGATTAATGGGGAGAAAACCACATAGCACTCCAGAACGTGGGGTCGGTCTGTAACTCCCAAGTCCTTGGACGGCCTTTGAAAAGAAAGACCTTGTCCTGCTTCAGGGTGATTACATGAGTGTCATGCAACTGGGTGAGGCTCTGACTCCAGACCCTTCTTGACACAGCCCTTATGCCACCAGAGGACATGTAAGGAGCAAGTCCATGCCCTGCCATGCGGGATTTTCACCAAGCCCTGGGTGAAGCTTATTCTAATCTAAATCTCCCACCCAGTTACTCTCAGAAGTTTGAGGCCCTCCACCGACCCTGTTTCCCCTCCCTAAGTATCATGATTTTCTGTTTTCAGAAAACTTTAGAGATAGGGAAGTTTTCTGACACACAGAAGAGGTGGCCTTAGAAATGTCACACCAGCACACCTGAGCTAGATGTTTCCTTTCTTTGGGGTGCTCTAAGTGCAAGAGGGTCTACCTCATGCTTCACAATCATGGCATCCTCTAAGGTAGTGGAGTCTGGCCTCTGAGTCTCCTTCCCTCCCTTCCTTCCTTCCTTCCTTCCTTCCTTCCTTCCTTCCTTCCTCCCACAAATATCCAATAGGAGCTGATTACACATCAGTCACTGTCCTGGACAGTGAATGAATAAGAATTCCATCCATGGAAGAAATGGCTACGTACCATGGGACTCACACACACACACACACACACACACACACACATACACACACACAGAACTAGTCATGCACAGTGACAGAAGTCCTAGGATGGAGTTATGGACAGTGCTGTTCATTGTCCAGCCTTGGCCTTTTGGCTGTAGATTCAGAGAGGGTTATTGTGAAGATTGCTACCTTAACATTTTAGAGATGAAAACACTGAAGTTCAAGGAGGTGAGCTGACTGTCTAAGGACACCAGCTGGTTAGTGGCAGTTCTTTCCTCACCCAGGGTGCCCACTTCTTCATTCCAGTTCAAAGCTGGCCTCGGTCTTTGTCGTGGTGGGCTTTGAAGGGGTGTTGAGCTCCAGACTTTCAGTTAGAAATTGTGTCTTTCTCTATCTAATTCCTCACTGAAATGACATTCTTCTTGAGACTCGCCCTTCCTGATGCATGCAAGTCTTATCTCATATCCTGTGGGACAATAACTGGAGTGTGGCTGCAAGATTACCAAATGGTCCGTTTGCATAAACAAAATCCATCAGTCTTGCTCCATCCTGCCAGGAGGGCTGAGCACAATCTGACTCCAGGGAACTTTTGTTATTGGTCTGAGCTTGTGATGTTCAACAGAGAAGATCATGGCTGCACTCAGGAGTGCCCTTGCCCAGTGGCTGCACACTTTGTCTTTTTCCTGTGTCTGTGTCCTGTCCGAGGCATTCTGATGGACAGGTGTGTTTCTACCTGCTTAGTATCCTTTCTCCTGCATTCTGGTAACAGGACCTTGACCTTCCTTTGGGGATGCACCATGTTCTATTTCTACCACCACTCCGAGAGCATCCAACACTGTCGATGTGGGAAGTGGGTCTGAACCAAACAAATTAGATTCTCCCTGACGTTTAAACATCCAGCCGAGCGGGTCAGGGTCAGGAACTGGTTCAGACTTGTCAGTCATGAAGGTTGAGCCCTGAGAAATCTGCCCATCAGTTCTTTCCACCTAGAGCCCCCCACAATTGTCGGCTCTTAGGTGTTTTTCTATTTTGTGAGACATTCCATATTTTTTCTATATAACACTATTTTACTTTAGCTAGCCATAGTCTACTGTTATTTGCAAGTACAGAATTCTGACTGACAATTGTTGAGACTGAGTAGGCAGATAAGGGTCAACAAACCAGGAGCAAAGAGGGAAGTTTAAGGATGAGGGGTCAAAAATGAAGATAACCACATCCAGATGAGGAACCACATCCAGAATAAGTTTAGGATAAATGGAAAGAGAAACTATGATACGGGGGCTGCAGTTACCCAGAAAATGGAAGTATGACTTCACCCAATGTGAACCCTTGGAATCTTCATATGAACAGTTAGCACAGATGGACTGCATTAGGAAATCTTTGAATTCTACAGGACCTGGTTCACTCTCCTGCACTTTGGTCCACATGAGCTGGATTGTCCAGCTCGTGTGTCCATCTGTGACTTTACATAGTCCCAAGTGCCAAAGGACAAACACATGGTCTAACCATGAGGATATGTTTGGCTCAGAGCTCCCTATGACCTCCTATACCCCTCCCAAGCATGAGGCAGATGTAGTAGGCACATGCCAAGTCTTGACAGAGGATTTTCCTTCTGGGGCTCAGCAATAGTTGTTTACAAGGCAATCTGACTTAAAATGAATGAAGTTCATATCCCAAGTGGCCAGGGCTTTTTAAAAAAAGTTTTTTATTTTAATTCCAGTCAGTTAACACTGATGTTAACACACTGTTATATTAGTTTCGGGTGTACAATATAGTAATTCAACACTTCCATACATCACCCTATGCTCATCACGACAGGTGCTCTTTAATCCCATTAACCATTTCACACATCCTCCCACCCACCTCTGCTCTGGTAACCTTCAGTTTGCTCTCTATAGTTAAGTCTGTTTCTTGCTTTCTCTCTCTCTCTTATGTTTTTCCTTTTGCTTGTTTTATGTGTGTGTCTTAAATTCCACATGAGAGAAATCATATGGTATTTGTCTTTCTCTTACTAACTTATTTCGCTTAGCATTATATTCTCTAGCTCCATCCATGTTGTTGCAAATGGCAAGATTTCATTCTTTTTTATGGCTGAATAATATTCTAATATTCCATTGTATATATATCTTCTTTATCCATCCATCAATCGATGGATACTTGGGCTGATTCCATATCTTGGCTCTTGTAAATAATGCTGCAACAAACATAGGGGTGCATGTATCCCTTTGAATTAATGTTTTTGTATTCTTTTGGTAAATACCCAGTAGTGTGATTGCTGGATCATAAGGAAGTCCTATTTTTAATTTTTTGAGGAGCCTCCACACTGGTTTCCACAGGGGCTGCACCAGTGTGCATTCCCACCAAGAGTGCATGAAGGCTCCTTTTTTCTCCCCATCTTCAGCAACACCTGTTGTTTCTTGTGTTGTTGACTTTAACCGTCCTGACAGGTGTGAGGAAGTATCTCATCGTAGTTTTGATTTGCATGTCCCTGATGATGAGTGATGATGAGCATCTGTTCATATGTCTATTGGCCATCTGGGTGTCTTCTTTGGAGAAATGTTTGTTCTGGCAAATGGCATTCTGTCCATTTTTAAATTGGATTATTTGTTTTTTGGATGTTGGGTTTCATAAGTTCTTTATATATTTTGGATACTAACCCTTTATTGGATATGTCATTTGCAAATTTTTCTCCCATTCTGTAAATTGCCTTTCAGTTTTGTTGATTGTTCCTTTGCTGTGAAGAAACCTTTTATTTTGGGGCTCCTGGGTGGCTCAGTTGGTTAAGCATCTGTCTTTGGCTCAGGTCATGATCCCAGGGTCCTGGGATTGAGCCCCACATCGGGCTCTCTGTTCAGCAGGGAGTCTGCTTCTCCTTCTCCCTCTGCCCCTCCCTCTGCTCACACTCTCTCTCTCTCTCTCAAATGAATAAATAAAAAAAAAAGAAAACTTTTATTTTGATGAAGTCCTAATATTTTTTTTTGTTTTTGTTTTGTTTTGTTTTGTTTTTGCTTTTGTCCCCTTGCCTCAGGAGACAGACATACCCAGAAAGAAGTTGCTATGGCCAGGGTCAAAGAGGTTACTGCCTGTGTTTTCTTCTAGTATTTTTTATGGTTTCAGGTTTCACATTTAGGTCTTTAATCCATTTTGAATTTATTTTTGTGTATAGTGTGAGAAACTGGTCCAGTTTCATTCTTTTGCGTGTTGCTGTCCAGTTTCCCCAACACCATTTGTTGAAGAGACATTATTTTTCCCATTGGATATCCTTTCTTGTTTTCTTGAAGATTAATTGGTCATATAATTGTGGATTTATTTCTGGTTTTCTATTATGTTCCATTGATCTATGTGTCTCTTTCTGTGCCAGTCCCATACTGTTTTGATTATTATAGCTTTATAAAATAACTTGAAGTCCAGAAATGTGATGTCTCCAACTTTGCTTTTCTTTTTCAAGATTGCTTTGGCTATTTGGGATCTTTTGTGGTTCCATACAAATTTTAGAATTGTTTTTTTCTAGTTCTTTGAAAAATGCTGTTGGTCTTTTCATAGGGATTGCATTAAATGTGTAGAATGCTTTGGGTAGTATAGACATTTTGACAATATTTGGTCTCCCAATACATGAGAGTGGAATGTCTTTCTATTTCTTTGTGTTGTCTTCAATTTTTTTCATCGGTGTTTTATAATTTTCAGAGTATAGGTCTTTGGTTAGATTTATTCCTAGGTATTTTATTACTTTGGGTGCAATTGTAAGTAGAATTGTTTTCTTAATTTCTCTTTCTGCTGCTTCATTATTGGTATATTGAGATGTAACAGATTTCTGAATATTGATTTTGTATCCTGTGACTTTACTGAACTCATTTATCAATTTTAGCAGTGTTTTTGGTGGAGTCTAGGATTTTCGATATATATAGTATCATGTCTTCTGCAAAGAGTGAAAGTTTTACTTCTTCTTTACCAATGTGGATGCCTATTATTTCTTTTTTCTTAAAAAAAGATTTATTTGGGGTGCCTGGGTGGCTCGGTCGGTTAAGCATCTGCCTTCAGCTCAGGTCATGGTCCTGGGGTCCTGGGATTGAGCCCTGCAGGCTCCCTGCTTAGCGGCAACTCTGCTTTTCCCTCTCTCTCCGCCCCTCCCCTTGCTCTCTCTCTCTCTCTCTCTCTCACACACACACACACACACTGTCTCTGTCTCTCAAATAAATAAAATCTTAAAAAAAGAAAATAAAATGAAAGCTATGATCACTCTTAAAAACACACCACACAAAATCCTGCCCACAGTTTTGGGATGTTTATGGGTCTTCTTAAATGTATTTGTTGAACTGTATCTAGAGTAGAGAGCCATCTTCAGACCCATGGGCTCTTCCTACCCCATCCCACATTTATTCAGACTGTATTCCAGGAAACAACCACTGTGTTGATTCACATGCTAGACTCCAGAGGCTGCCCCTGCATCTGTGAATCAATGGAAGAGCATAGGATCAAGAGGAAATCCCTAAATGTCACCTAGATAATCATTTGAGAGGACTGGGGGGCACTAGTTCTAGGCCTCTCACTTTCCTTCAGGGAGAACTTCAGATCCAACCCCTATCAGTCCCAGCCCATGATGACCCCAAGGAGGAGCCCTTACAAACCTGCTCTGGGCACATAATGCAAATGTGGGCTGGGACAGGGACGCCTATTAATCTCAGAATGCTGAAACACACATGCACACACACAGACACATTAGAGATGCACTCAATACACATATTGGCCAAATGCTAAGTGACCAAATATTATAGTCAACAGTTGACTGACACTAAAAATCAGAGCATCTGGGTTTTAATAATAAAAGGATAAAATTCAAATTTATTTAAACTTCTATCTAAAAGTTTATTTATTATTATGCTTTTATTAAAATTTTATTTTATTATTTTTTATTATGTTCAGTTAACCACTGTATAAGTACATCATTAGTTTTTGATGTACTGTTCAATGATTCATTAGTTGCATATAACACCCGGTGCTCATCACAACACGTGCCCTCCTTAATACCCATCACCCTGTTACTCCATCTCCCCATCCCCCTCCCCTCTTTTATTGAAATTTTAGAGACCAAAATGTTGACGTTTGGCAGTGTGGTGTGAGAGCGAGGATTTCTTGGTACTGGCAACTCTCATTCCTGCCACCCTACTGCACATTTGCACCATGAAACAGAGAAAGTTGTGCGGGGTGGTGGGGGGTGGTCCTCAACTACTTTGTTCCTCCTCTGACCTCAAATGGGTGCCTGAGACTTATTTCCTTCATATTCTTATACAGTTTATTGTGCTTGATCATGAAGATCATGATTTTGGATTTTTGCCTTTTTATAATATTTCAAGATGACAAATGTTGACATTCTTCCACATAAGGTATGAAGGATTCTCAAGTGGAATTTTTTTTCTTGGAAGTCTCATGGACTAAATAAAATTAAATAACAAAAGCAGAAATACAGTTATTTATTGTGTTTATTGTTATAAATACTGGCACCCAAATAATTCTACAAAGATTAGAACTAATCTCTGTTCTGCCTGCATTGCTATTTAAACTTTTATGAATATTTTTGGCTCAAAGGAAAACTATGCTATTCCTAACACTAACACATAGCCACTTTCTAACCAGTATCTACCAATCTATGTTCTATTTAACCATATGAAAAATTTTAGTGATGTTAGATACAAAATTAATAGATTTCACATTATTATTTATTGTAGCATTCTGCTCATACAATATTAAATATGCACTTATATTCCCATGGACTGGTAGAATTTTAAAATATTAAGTAGACAAGGAGATTTTTTAAAATTTTATTTATTTATTTATTTGTCAGAGAGAGCGAGAGAACACGAGTGGGGGGGTAGTGGCAGGCAGAGGGAGAAGCAGACTCCCCACTGAGCAGGGAGCCCAATGCGGGACTCGATCCCAGGACTCTGGGATCATGACCTGAGCTGAAGGCAGACGCTTAACCGACTGAACCACCCAGGTGCCCCGACAAGGAGATTTTAATTCCTGGTTCTATCTAGAATGGTTACCTAGGTTCAGAAGTGAATATTCATATATTAATAATGAATCTGAATGTCATCTCTTTGTCCTATACTAAGTTCCATTCCATTCCATTCAACAAATGCTGGCCACCACCTTCTAAATTAATTTCACAATCCACAGTTTGAAAAGATTTGGAAAGTACTTCCTAAATTCTGGTTCCCTTCCTTTGTGTTTTAAAGTATCCCCAGGAAATAGTCATTCCATGATTAGTCTTAATTCTTTCTTAACTATAAGGTGGGAGTCTCTCCACCCAGGAGAAGAAAAAGGCCCTATGGTTAATCCCCACCCCACAGGAGTGGTTGGGCTCATTCCTTCATCTGCAGCTTCCTTCCCCAGGGACTTGTTGAGTGTGTTTTTTGGAGGCTCCAGGAATGTGAAGACCTCATTTGTGACTTAAGAATTCCACACTCTAGAGAATGAGGAATTTACTAAAAATGCTACCGCCATGACAATATGGTAATCCTGTGTTTAGGACAAGCATAGCACATTATAGGAACTGAAAGAAGGATGTCTCTCCTAACCAAGGGGTCAGCATGTTTTCCTGGAGAAGGTAGCATCTGAGCTGAGACCTGCAGAATGCACAGGGGCACCAGGCAGAGGAAAGGAAAGAGTCAGGTGGAAATGGGAGCAGAGACAGGGTTGGAGAAAGCACACTCTGGAGTGGGCATCACCAAGCTGCTTAGGTCTCTGAGACCTTAGAAATGTTCTTCCCCCTTCAGAAGGGAGGAGGCTCCATCTATCCCAGGCTTAGAGACCTGCATTAGATGTGGGGCTGTGAGGTGGCGCTTGAGACTCTGCAGACCCTGAAGTTATGAAACCTGAGCTGAGTGGGGCCCTTACCTGGCTCACTGAGTCTTTCTCCTGGAGAGTGAGCCCAGGTGGATCACTCTGAGCTGGAAGCCTCACATGACGGAGACCTCTTTGGGGAATGTCCCAACAGGATACTGGCACTCACAATGACCACTCTAAGGGAATCCTTCTGGGGGGTGAGTGACAAGTATACTTGGGTTGTCGGTTCCCTGTCTTCTTGCCTCAAGTCCTAGGACAGAGTCCCTGGGCACTACATGGGCTCATCACAGCCCCAGTAAAGCCAGTGAGCAGGTAAGACGTGAAATGTGCCATCACAAGTCAGAGGAAGAGTGACTCATCCTCCAAGGAGAAACTCATGCTTGCAGGGACCATCAGGAAGAATGATATTGGAAGGAACAGGAGGGAACTCTGCATCCTGCAGCCTGGGTGCCCCACCCTGCCCCTCTGTGGGCTCCCTGGGTCCCCCACCATGTTCACCTCCTCCACCAGCCTGCAAAGGGAGATATTTCCCCAGGGCTTTCCATCCCAGGTCATGACCTCCTCCCAGACACTACCCCCTCCTGACCTACCCCCTCCAGCTGCATCCTGAGATATGGTCAAGGCAAGGTTTTGCCAAGCATGCCCTGGAATCATTTATTTGTTAATGGGGACACATGTGGTGTATCAGTAAAGAAATGGCTCATTAATCACTGGAACGTTTTCCCCAAACAAATCTATCAAAGGAGCAGAAAATGTATATACTGTCCCCATTACCAGACCAAGTTCAGCTGCTCCTGGTGCTGAGCAGATGGTCGAGGTGAGTGACATCTTCCTCACACTCATAACTCTTAAAAACAGCCTAGCAACTATGTTTATTATCAGCACCCAGGATGATTGGATGGCATGACTCCACAGCATTGAAAGATGTAATCCACATGAATAATAAAGTGTTTTTGCTAGTGAGTATGATTCTCTGGGATATGGTGATGTCACACTTAAAGCTTCCTACCAGGCCTAATGCTGGACTCAGGGCTGGAAAGGAGGAGACTGAGGCTGGTTTCAGGACAAAATTGAATGAGGAGATAAGTTCCCTCTGGGACATCTTTATACCTGCTACAAAAATTTAACTCAAAGCCATACACATTTTCATCTCTATGGCAGTTACCCAGGTCCAAACCCTGTCCTCCTTCACCTAAGTGCTGTGTTGTCCCCTGTCTGTCCTCCTGCTCCAACTCAATACCCTGCAGCCCAGTACCCACACAGCAGCCAGAGGGGGCTTGAGAAAGGTAAATAACACCGAAACCTTTTAGGAGGCCAGGGGATCCCAGAATAGAATGTAGACTATGACCAAAGAACATAATTCTAGTACAAATGCATGAAACAAACTCACTGAGGGTGGAGGGGAAAAAAGAGGGGTTGACCTGAGAAACTTTGGAAATGAGTGGGTTCTGTAAGGCTAAAGGTAAAAAGAACTGCATATGGGCACTGTGCTCTGGTTGGTGAAGTTGTTCCTCAGGGAGGCATGGGCTAACAACTCTGAAACCACTACATATACATGCTAGGATGGTAAAGTTACATAAATGGGCAGTAAAATCATTGGGGCTGGGTTTCTCCCTCTTGGAGTGGAAGGTTAGAGATAAGCTATATTAGGGGGATAGAATGACCCATGAGATACAGGATCAGTGTTGGAAACCAGTATGCACTTATGTCTGTTCTAATATAGCTACATATGGTAAATACAAAAGAAATCGCAGATATGTATATACACATGGGTTAGCACACAAACATTTCTAAGCTCTTTCTGGTGTGAGTCCAGAGCAGTGACACCCCAGTTGCAATGAGCACACTTGGCACCCAGATCTTGGTTTCTACCACCATTCTCCAATAAAAGGAATGTGAATCCTTGGAGAAATGACTGGTGGTAGGGCTGGGGTAGGAAACGTACCAGGTGGGTCTGGAACATCTCATAGTGTTAGAAAGAAAGGAAATGATCAAAAGACAAATTGTGAATGATGAATAGTAATGTATTGTTATTTGTTAATTAGTTGTGATAAATGCATCCTACTAATGTAGGTGGTTAACAACAGGAGAAAATTGGTTCATAATATATGAGAAACTTCTCACTATCTTTGCAACTTGTCTGCAAATCTAAAATTATTCTAAAATTTAAAAAATATTTTAAAACTCTTTTAATGATACCCCAATATTCTTAATTCTTTTCCTTGCTCTGTACCCCCTCCATTCTCACACTCCCTTGCTTATTTTGCTCCAGTCACATTGGCCTCCTTTCTGTTCCACCTGTCTTTATCACCCTAGGACTCCTGTACTTCCAGGACTTTCCACCTGTCTTTATCACCCTAGGACTCCTGTACTTCCAGGACTTTATCACCCTAGGACTCCTGTACTTCCAGGACTTTTCTGTGTGCATCCTCTGCTGGAAATGCTCTTCATGTGCCTAGTGCCTGGTTCTCTTTCCCGCATCAAGCCTCAGCTGAAACCTCAATTCTTCAGAGGTATGTTCCCCGGGGCCCCCCTAGCTAAAGTGGTGGCCTCCCAAAACTTGATACTCCACCATAAACATGCATATACATATACACACATGCACATACATTCGTATTCTGCCCTACCACTACTTCATCTATATTTCTCATTGCATTTGTCATTGTGTTTAATAATTGGGCTTATTACCTGTCTCCCCCATAAGTAAGATGTTGAGATCTCCAAAGAAGGTGTGCGCTACTCATCACTAACTACTCAACATGTCGCTCAGTGACTGACACATAATAGCTGCTCAATGCAAATTTGCTGAACTAAAAGGATGAGGGTATTAATTAGTCAATCTTACACTTGACAGTCATCAACATTTATGTGTTAGATGTGAGCCACGTATCACGGGCTCCCCTCATATGACAAGTAAGGATAATACCCACTCTCCATGCTGCTCCATACAGCTTTGGAGCAGAATGCTCTGCACCTGTCTGCCCCCATGTAGGAGGTGATCAGTGACTATTAGGAATTATCAAACTTGAAATCATCATGTGATCAAAATTCACACCGGTGGCACACAGAGAAATAGGGCTTCTCATTCATTGCAAGCAACCCTCATATTTGTTATCCAGAAGTCTAAAATCAAATAAAACTCCCTGTACACTAAGAATGTGATAACGTGGGGTAGCCCAGCCGCCAAGCTACTGTTGTGTGGTTGTCAAAATGAAAGAGATATAATATGATGTGAAGGAGATAATATGATCGAAACATTTAAAAAACAGGCTTTCTTTAAGCAACAGATCTATACATGGCAGCAAAAGTTTTTTGAGTCTATTCTGATTCTATGTGACAATCAGTTTTAAAGATGCTTCATGTGCCATTATGATTCAAAATGAACTCTATTGTCCCATAATGTTGCTTTGGAAACAGTGATATCAACAATGACATAGAAACCTTCCACCTGGTTAGCTAGGCCAGAGTTTTAAGTAGACACGATTTTAGCTCTAAAATACATTAAAATGTTGAGAAATACAGGCTTTTTATTTGGAGGGGTTTTAGGGAGCAAATAACTTGGATTCTGGTTCTGTGGATCTTTAGGAGAGTGCAGGAAGGACCCTTCCTGGAAAAGCGTCATCTCTTATCAGACAATCAAGTATTCTGGGATCCATCCTGGGAGGAGGACAAGCCACTCATCCTGGGGTGGCTAGCAGCTCTGTCCTGCTCTGGCTGGCTGTTTGGCGGGTGCTTCAGTGGCCCAAAGGGAAGAAGTGCAGGTTTTTCCCTAAGTGCCCATGAGAGGAGGCAGTTAAATGTGTTGGCCCCAATCTTCCTAGAATCATTTCCAAAAATTCATGGAGAGGAGGAACTTAGCTTGGGGGTTGGGTGGCCTCTCCCTGCCCTTCCCCTATGGGCCAGGGCACCACTCCAAAAAGGGCATCGTTCTGTGCCCCACTCCTTCCCCCACTAACCTGTGTGCAAAATAACTTTTCTCTTTAGC
The DNA here is from genome assembly GCF_054177405.1 of Leptonychotes weddellii. NCBI lineage: Eukaryota > Metazoa > Chordata > Mammalia > Carnivora > Phocidae > Leptonychotes > Leptonychotes weddellii. The sequence continues at coordinate 3,388,872 of NC_138371.1, forward strand.
CCTAACCACCTCCCAAGACCCCTTCTCCAGCAGACTTATTGCATCCTTCTTCATTAGTCACTGTAGGATCTGTCTGCCCCCATTGTATGTCCTGCTGGTCACACGATGAATGACTCCAAGTTAAACCCAAGTTGCAATTCTGCTGCCATTTTGTTGTGCAAAATTCTCTGTGCTCCACTGGGCTGGATTCTATGATGCCCCCTAATGCTAACACAGTTCTGGCTGAGAGAAGAATCCTAACAAGTCTCTGCCTTAGGCACATCTCACTGAACGTGCTCCCTCTGGACCTGCTATCTTCTCCTCCAACCCACTTCTCTTCTGTTTCCTGGTTCAGATACAGCACCACCACCCACTAAGTTGTCCAAACCAGAGAACCAGACCTCATCCTAGACCCCCATTCACTGTATCTGGACTGTTTTCAGTTTCTGTCTTACCTCCTAGACTGTGGGGTTTGCAAATTTAAGGACTGAATTTTCTTCTCTGTATCTCTAGTACACAGTCTACATCGGGCTCTTGCTTTGTGCTCTCTGTGACTGCAGAGTTGGACCAAAGTGAAAGTGTTGTCATTTCTGCAATCAAGTTTTGTACTAGAAGGCATGTCTCTGTACCACACAGTTGACTCTCAGAAGATTCTACCTTGTCTCTCTAGCCAGATTTTAAGTTATTTCAAGCCAGGAGCTCATTCTCATGCTCTGTGGAATCCCTTTGTCACCACTAGCCACACATAGAGCTCTGTGTTCACTGAGGAGAAAAGATGGCGGGCGACTGGGAGCCCTGAGTGGTCTGAGATGGAGGGAGAGAGCTATTGCAGGGGGCGCCATTGCTCATCAAGTCCGAGTCTGTGTGGAGCGGGGACTCAGGGGCCCCAAAAGTCCACTTTACACAATTGAAGGCCGTGATGTTAACCACCACTACTTGTAAAATGTTAACGGGTTTATGCATCTTTTAAAAAAAATATATTTAATTTCTTAGTGCTAGGGAATAAGGAGAACGGACCAAGACAGGAGACTCACCAGGAATTCTCTGGGTCAGTAAATGATTCTTTCACTGTAGGAGCCCGTCCAGAGATCTATTGATCTGCTACTACAAAAGAATCTTTAGAAGAATGGCTGGAGGAAAGGCCCCGAGAGAGGAGCCAAGGGGACGGGCATCGGGTGGAAGGTACAAGTGTGGAAATGCCCCAGGGCTCCAGCTTTTATTTCAGGAGTCTGTGCTCCAGCTGAGAATCTGTCCTTCCACCCCAAATATCCAAAAGCATCTGATGGAAATAAAACACCCTGACTTCCAGGGGACAGCTGAGACCACTGGCTTTGAGGGAAGGGTTGTGAGAGCTGGTTGAGGTCTGAGCTCATCCTAAACAGATCATTAATTTACCCAACAAATATTTATTGACTGGAACATGATTGTTTGGAGAACTTCTTGTACTTTGAAACTTTCCCATATATTTATATTGTCATCCTCTCCCTCTGTGTGTGTGTCTCTCTCTCTTTTTCTGGCCCTAAACCCTGGTACAAAAACTCTTGAAAAGAAAAGGTGCTCTGAGTTTGCAGCTGGCTCAGGGGATAGGAAGACTGTAAGGTGGCAGCTGTGAGGTGATGGCCCAGCTCCTAGACCTCATGGGAGGGATCTAGGGGGCACTCAAGGCAGGTGACAGCCAAGGAGGGAGGAGTGGGCCATATCTTGGAGGCCCCCAGTTCAGGTGAAGTGGACTGTTAATTATAACAGACTTTTACAGTAATAACGGAGTCATGGCCACAAACCACATGTTGCTTCATTTCCTAGCTTTTCCTGTGTCTTTCCTCAGCTGCTCCTGACGGCCCCAGAATGTGGCAGCCTCTCGTGTTTCTTCGGCTTGGCCTCTTTGAGAGCTGATCCTTTTGATTTATTATTCCCTCTCCACTCTTAGTGTTTAGCAACAGAACCTACAATACTACTCTGGGTTAGAGACCCAGAAAACTGTTCTTTGTTAAAGTTTTGCCTTAAAATCCAATGGGCTGTGACTGACGTTCAGTAGCTTTGTGACATCTGTTTTGGCTGCTCTGAAGCCTGTAGTGTCCCCTCTGTTTTCTTTTCCAGGATTCAGAGAAGTGAGGTCATAGGAGGATTGACTCCGGATAACAGAGGCCAAACCTGGTGTTTCCAGACTGTAAGGAGAATGGAGACTCTGGTGCTTCCAGGAAGTACAGGCCCATAAGGCAATGCATAGCTGGAACATCTGGCCTTTTAAAACTAAAAATAACACCCCATAAAATGCATTTTATTCACTTACTTTGACAACCGAAACACACTTTCCATTACTCACGACTCTAAGCCTCACTGGTCCAAGAGTCTCACCATTAAATGCCACAGGCTTGACCACGTCTTGGCCACATGGACTCATGGCTCTCCATTCTTCTCTTGTTCCCCATGGTCTAGGAACTCGGACTCCACTCACCATGAAGCCTTTGCTTAACAGGCTCTTCTTCCTCCTTTGTTTATGGTAATCCTGCTTCTCCCCTTAGACCCCTTTCCCAAGGCCACGGGCTCTTGTGTAGATGACGATTCCGCCATCCTGTCTACCACTTTCTGGCCTTCCTTTTCTTGGTCGTTTATCCAGTTTGAATCAGTGGCTCATGTTCATAGAAAACATTCTTATTGCATGCTTGTCTCCTTTTGTACTCCAAGACTCATCTCTATTCTGGATGATGTAAGTGTCCATTGGGTTTGACCAGATGGCCATTGTTCTTTCAGCTTCTCAACCCGATGGCATATCCTTCAGGTACTCAGTCTCAGGGCCATATCTTAGACTTGTCCCTAGAATTTATCTACTTCTGAAATCTTAAGTTCTTCTACCCCAGGAACTCCCTGACCACAGTCTCCCATCACTACTGCTCTCTCTTACGCTAACTCCCTTTTCACTTTTCTGAGATACAGTGAAACCCAGAGGAGTTGATCCTTTGGACTCTCCCAATCTACCCACTCCCCCCGACTTTGCCTCCACTGTGTTGATATCCACCCCTGATCTTAGGCTGTCACAACATTCACTTTCCTGCCAGACCCTCAGGTGGTTCCCTTCCTTGTCCTTGTCCTTGTCCTTCTATTCTTTCCTTCTAGCAAAGCCCAATCATGATTTCCCATGTCTCTATCTGGCATCATGAGGCCTCCAGGATCCAGCAGCACTTCACAGTTGCCCTCGTCAGCCCTCTGGGGGGCTTCTCATATTCTCTAGTAACTAGGCTCCTGCAGACCTTTGCCATCTGCCCAAACAGTCATCTACCTCCTCTGCCCCTCCACTTTGAAAAGACTATCCTGACTTTAGCTAGAGGCCCAGTTGGAGCCTCAGAATTCTCTCAACTTTCTTTCTGCTCCCACAGACCACGTCCACATCAGCATACAATCTTGTGTCCTCACCTCCTTCTCTATGCACAGAACATGAGGTGACTCTGGAGACAATGGCCCTCTACTTGTGTTCTGTATCTGATTCCCTTGTCTCCCTGGGAGTCTGCAACCCACAGTCATACTCTTTACGTCTTGGGCTTAGGATCTCAACTACTGACCCTTTGTATTCCACACATAAATATACTCAAGACCTTTTCATGAAAAAAAAATCTGACTTTTTGTCTCACTTGTCGATGGGCACACTTGGAGCTTTTACTTATTCAAATCTTTATATTCTAGTGCTTAAAATTCAGACACTCACTCATTTTTCTGTTCATCCATTCACCCATCTCTCCACTCAAACAAATATGTTTTGAGTATCTACTATTCTCGGAAATAAGCACAGATGCATTTATACAATAATATTCTTTGACAAATTATTATAGTAAAATAAACAAACTGGCAAAATGTCCTCAAAGGAAATGGATAAATAGCATAAAAAGCCTATTTTTAAGACCTTTAATGATACATTAAATGATTCCATTTATAATAAACAGTAAATAATACAGCAGAACAGTATATGCTATAAAATCCATATTTATACTAAAGAGAATGCATTCATATAATCAGAAGGAAAAATTCCAAAAAGGTCTTAATTATCTATGATTATGGATATCTTCATTTAAAATTTTTAGTTTAAAAAACTTCAATGATTATATATTATTTTTATGACAAATGATAAATATTAACTACTTCTAAGTATTCACTGAATAAACACACTACTTTAGTTGGAAACAATAATAATAATAATAGCAAACAGACACGGTACAATGTTTACTTTAGAACAATGATGCATAGGGACACCTGGGTGACTCAGTCGGTCAAGCATCCAGCTCTTGATTTTGGCTCAGGTTATGATCTCAGGGTCTTGAGATCGAGCCCTGTGTCAGGCTCCACACCAAACACAGAGTCTGCTCAAGATTCTCTCTCTCCTTCTCCCTGTGGCCCTCCACACTCACACATATTCTCTCTAAAAGAAAATAATAATAAATAGAACAATGATGCATAGTAAGAGGAAGTCACTTAAAATCACAATCCCATGGGGTAAGAATTATTAAAGTCTTCATTTTAGAGATGAAGACACTGAGGTCTTGTCTTTACCATTCGTAACGACAATGGAACTTGTCCCAAGCTTGTGCTGGAAATGTAGTAGCTGGGCTCCAGGTCACTATTCTGTATATCTAATTCTCTGATGTCATATTTGTTCAAAAATCTTATATAGGATATATTTATTTTCTTGCTGTTAATTAGAGGTTTTTGTTTTGGAGACATTTAAAATTTTCATGTATTCACATTAATTACTGTGGTCCTTTGTGGTTTGTTTAGTAATTGTAACTCTTAGAATGAATGGTTAACAAAAATGTGATACATAAACACAATGGAATATTCTAAAGTCATAAAAAAGAATAGAATGTTGACACTTGCAACAACATGAGCACATTATGCTAAGTGAAGTAAGTCAGACAAAGACAAATACTGTCTGATCTCACTTATATGTGGGGTCTAAAAAAAAAAAAAAAGAAAAAATGGAACTCATAGATACAGAGGTCAGATTGGTGGTTGCCGGGGTGTAAAAACTTCCAGTTATAAAATAAATAAGTGCTGGGATGTAGCACACAGCATGGTGACTATAGTTAATAATACTGTATTACATATTTGAAAGTTGTTAAGAAATCTGAAAAAGACCTTAAAAGTTCTCATCACATAAAAAAGAAATTGTAGTCATGTATGGTGATGGATGTTACTTAGACTTACTGCAGGGTTTGTTTTGTAATATATACAAATATTGATTCATTACATTGTACACTTGAAACAAATATAATGTTATATGTCAATTATCCCTCAATAAAAATAATTAGTTAATTAAATTTTTAAAAGAAAAGTCTTTGACTGTCCGAAGATCAGATGTCACAATTATCATCTATCTTTGTACACGGAAGTCCTTGAGATTGTTAGTTTTTTTCTAGTCTTTTAGAAGTAAGATACTAGATGAGGGACGATCAATTCTTTTCAGTTAAATGCTAACTCCAGTTACTTGGTAGTGGCCACCTGGGATGCAGCATTGAAAAAGATTCTGAATTCATTTATTTTTTCAACTTTCTCCCAAATAACTAGCCAATGTTCCAAGCATCATTTATTTAATTAACAAATACATTTTTAATAAACCTTGTTTTGCTCTTGTATTTTTAATGACATCCCTCCTCCACTATATTTTTGTTTCATTTTGATGTCCATCTACTCTAGATTATATTTTCTCTGTAACCCATTCTTTGGTTTTATTTTTGTTTTTGTAGCTGAGAAGGTTTGAGGGACCACTTAAAAAACCCTTCTTAGCAGCCTGCTCAAGGAGTATTCACTTGTTCATTTATTCAGAGAACAGTAGATGACCAGACCTGCCTGGCTCCTTTCCTTGCAGAGCTGGACCAGGAATGGGACAGTTGGATGGATTACATTTAATTCTCATGCTTGCATTCAAGTGCTGTGGGACTCCTGTCTGCAGTAAGGCTCAGCGGGCCAGTAACTACCTTTTGGACTCAGGGCAATCATAGCTCCACATGTTATGGACCAACTATGCATTGAAGTCCCATCTGGAGCTGTAAAATAAATGACTCTTTCTTTGCTCTTATAGATGTGGTTTCTAAAATTTCCTTGGTTATTGGAATAGAAATGGTATATAGGGTTCTACACACAAAGCTTTACTAAATGATTAGCACGTGCACACACACACAAAGTGAGAAAAACAGTCCATTGCTCACAGCCCCAAAGTAATTAACAAAACTAGACTCATAAATGACGTAGATGTTAAGAATATGTAATAGGGACTTTCAAGTAATTGGTTAATATGTTTGATAATCTAGCAGAAAGGGCAGACAATGTGCATGAACAGACAGGGAATTGTATCAGAGACATGGAAACTATAAGAAATGGTGTCATGGAAATGCTATAAGTTAAAACAAACAAACAAACACAATATTAGCAATGAAGAATGTCTGACAGGCTCATCAGGAGATTTGAAACAACTGAGGAAAGAATCAGTGGACTTGAATATAGGTTCATAGAAATTACCCAAACTGATACACAAAGTGAGAAAAACAAATAATGGAAAAAAAAAAAAGAGCACTTAAGACCTTGGGGACAGTAATAATTTTTTTTTTAAACATAGGTCTAGCTGGAGTCTCAGAAAGAAAAGAGATAAAGAGAAGTACTTGAAAAGATGATCATCAATATTTTCCAAAAATAATACAATACTTCAAACCACAAGTGGGAGAATCTCAGGGAGTCCCAAGCAGGATAATTTTCAAAAGCATACACCTAGATATGTCATAGTCACACTTCTGAAAAACAAATAAGAAATCTTGGAGACAGCCAGAGAAAAAGGACATAACACACAGGAAAATAAAGATAATGATTATAGAGGATTTCTCAATAAAAACTACGCAAGCCAGAAGTCAGTGTGGTGATGTCTTTAATGTACTGAAAGAAAGAAAAACATGAACTCAGAGTTCTATATCCAGTGAAAATACTTTTTCAAAAGTAAAGGTGCAATGAGGACTTTTTCAGGAAAGCAAAAGCTGAGAAAATTTATTGCTAGAATGCCTGCACTACACAGAACACTAAAGAGATTTTCAAGCAGAAGGGAGGTGATACCCAATAAACGCTTGGATCTACACAAAATGGAAACAAGCTCCATGAATGGTAAAAAGGAAGAAAAGAGCCAAGACTGTCTGAAAAACACGCCCTCAGAATTGATGTGTGCATGTTCTTCTTTATAAATCTCACCAAATATCCACCCAAGACAAATTATGTACAAGAAGTATGGACAGTCCCAGAAAAACATTAAGCAGCCATAGATTCTAAATCTTCAGGCTTTTACTTGGATTGTTTAAGACCACAGAAAAATCTGTGTCATGCATAACAGACTGGACCTGCTTGGATTTTTTTTTTTAAAGAATGTTCTATGTCACCTCCAACAGCTTTTGCCTTTTGTTTAAGAAATGATTGCTTAGTGTTCAGACTCGGGGCCATAATACTTGTCTTTCATTTGCAGTCACGTATTATCATGATTAGAATATCATGATTGCTTTCATTTCCACCTAGAATACTGAGGCCCCTCAGATGTAACGAAGTGTGGGATGGCATGGCTAGAGATGCCCAAACTTGGTTTCCAACACGGACCTAAGGTCTTTGATTTTCCATGTGTTAGTTACTACCACTGACTGTAAAACAGAGAGGATGTTCCATACATTTCTTTTTTAAAATTTTATTTATTTAAAGATATTTATTTATTTATTTAGAGCGTGGGCAAGGGGAGGGGCAGAGAGAGGGAAAGACAGAACTCCAAGTAGACTCCCCATGGAGCTTGACACCTGGCTCCATCCCAGGACCCTGAGATTACAACCCGAGGCGAAATCAAGAGTTGGTCACTTAACCCACTGAGCCACGCAGGTGCCCGTATTTCATACATTTCTTCCTTTTTTTTTTTAACAACATGGATGAATCTCAAATTTATTATTCTTTTAATTTTTTTAATTTAAATTCAATTTAATGAACATATAGTGTATTATTAGTTTCAGGGGTAGAATTTAGTGATTCATCAGGTGCATATAACACCCAGTGCTCATTCCATCACGTGCCTTCCTGAATGCCCATCACCCAGTTACCCCATTTCCCCACCACCCCCAACAACCCTGAATTTGTTTCCTAGAGTTAAGAGTCTCTTATGGTTTGTATTCCTCTCTGTTTTCCTTTTTTATTTCTCCTTCCCTTCCCCTATGTTCATCTGTTTTTTTAAATTCCACATATGAGTGGAATCAGGACAGTTGGGATAGTCATAAAAGGTACCCATCCAACAAAGAAGATTATGATCAAAGTGATGATGATAAAACATATTTTTATCCCTGTGTGATATCTCATTATCAGCAGTGCACCCTGAGCAAGCCACTTAACCCCTCTGACCTTCTGGACATAGCCATTGCTTGTGGCAGATTATGAGGTTAAACGAGTTAATGGTTGTTCTATGCTTAAAACAGTACTTGACATGTAGTAATAGACTCCTGTAGTCACTAGTATTTCAAGGACATAGATTTCTGTTCTCAGTAAGGTACATTTTACTGATAAACCATATAACTCATACTTTAAAGTGTGACAAAGAATTTTGGACTGAGAATTGTTGGCCTTTAAGGACCAAAGAAGTAAGATATGACTTGACTATTAGAATGATGTGAGCATCAGAGAACATTCTCTTAAATAAAAACAAGAATAAGTGAATACATAATATAATGTTTGGCTAAATAAAAATAAATAATTAATGTAATTAAATAAGCCACACCCAAGAAAGAAAGACAAAGAAAGAAAGAAAGAAAGAAAGAAAGAAAGAAAGAAAGAAAGGAGGGATGGTGGAGGGAGGGAGGGAAGGAGGAAGGAAAGAAGGAAGGAAGGAAGGAAGGAAGAAGGAAGGAAGGAAGGAAGAAGGGAGAAAAGAAAAGGGAAAGAAGTGATATTTAGAGGGAAATGATACTTTGGTCTGCCATTCACTTTTCTGTATTCCTGTCCTAAAATAAACTAAAAACGGAAGAGAAGAAAAAAATATTTTTGAAATACTTGTGTCCAATCCAATTCTAATCTCTATTTTTATCAGGCTTAATTTAAAACTCAAACTTACAATAGAGGATGGCCTCAGGCTACACAAAACCCTGTAATTTGAAAACATAAATGGAAACAAACACTCACCAGTAAGCGAGTGTCTCATTTGGCAGAAAGCATTTGGGACAGACGACCCAAAATACTCATCCAACATTTCACGGCAAAGTTACATTTTTTAAAAACTCAAATATCTCTGTGTGTGATCCATGGTGTTGTCTTTCTTAGGATGTAAAATGCTCAAGGCCATCAACGGTAGACACCACGTTGTCTGCACACAGTGCTGTGACGTGTGTGGCAGCCCTGGAGACACACTGGGAAGTGAAGGTGCTCACACCAGTGTGCTCCATCCGGGAAAGCCCGAGCACAGCTGCCATGAAGAGAACCTGGCTTTACGTCAAGCTCCTTCATACTTGCTGGCCAATCTTGAGCAGACAATTTACATTCCATGGGCACGGGTCTCCTTGCCCGTAACATAGTGAGGATGAAGACCATGACCAGGATGATGATGATCGTGATGGTGATGATACCTACTTTGCTAAGTTGAGGGGAGATCACACGAAGTAATGCACGTCTTCTTAGCACAGTGGTCAATGCACCTTCTGTATAAGTGCTTGTGATTGTTAGTATCAGAATATACTAACATGGTTTAAAGTGTGTTACAGTTTTAAGTGGAAATCACCACAGCACAGATGGTCAAGAATTACTCTTTTCCTTATGCTGATTAGAAACTTTCTTTGGACTGTCTCGCCTTTCTCTCCTAATTTCTATCTAATTTACACAAACACCATTAAAATGAAAACCTGTGAATTATCCAAATCCTAAATCCATGTAAATCCATGTATTTCACACCTCAGCATCAAGTGTAACAAAATAATTTTGTTGTGCTAAAACTATTTTACACATAATTTACTTTTTCCTCCAGTAAGTACAAAATTGTGGCTCAAATTTATGCCTTTTTATCCCAAATCCAAACTTATGGTTCAGATCTAGTGTGTACTTTACAAAAGAAGAGGCTATTAATCTTGGAATAATTGATATGCCTTTCTGCCATATGAAAGCTTAATACAAGTTTTAAATTTTTAGAAACTAAAGCCCTCCCACACGGTTGGTGGGAATGGAGGCTGGTGCAGCCACTCTGGAAAACAGTATGGAGGTTCCTCAAAAAGTTGAAAATAGAGCTACCATATGACCCAGCAATTGCACTACTAGGTATTTACCCCAAAGATACAAATGTAGGGATCCGAAGG
>NC_138371.1:3399678-3476063 GCF_054177405.1 Leptonychotes weddellii
AGCCTGGTGATGGGTATTAAAGAGGGCACATTCTGTATGGAGCACTGGGTGTTATGCACAAACAATGAATCATGGAACACTACATCAAAAACTAATGATGTAATGTATGGTAATTAGCATAACATAATAAAAAAATAATATATATATATATATAAGAAACTAAAGCAATCTCTGCGCTTGCTAATCTTATTTATTAACTATCAAAATGTCTCCAGGCAATATAGCCGTATATTACAAATTAACAACATGTGATTGCTAAATATGTTATTTTTAGAATTCGAATATTTTCCCTTAATTGTGTAACAAATCTCTAATTAAATATGCCTTTTCTTAAATAGTTTCTCAACAAAGTATTTAAATGTGTTCATAGCGATAGGCCATAAATGTACCAAAAGCGTCATATGCTACCATTTGCATGTATGACTGTTCTTTCCAAAATGTGAGGGTTAGGTTTCTCTAAGCACTGCTCATCGGAGAATCACTGATAGTGAAGTAGTAAAGTCTACGTAGAAAATTAAAATTTACCACTGAACAAGAGAAGTCCAATAAATAGGATTTTTTAAAAATTATGATCACTTAGGGGCACCTGGCTGGTTCAGTCTGTGGAGCATATGACTCTTGGTCTTGGGGTCATGAGTTTGAGCCCCATGTTGGGTTACTAAAAATAAATAAACTTAAAAAAATTATGATCACTAAAGAGAAAGGAAAAATCCAGCACACTAAATAGCAATAATAATAATGAATATATATTAAATCAGGAACCATTCATACAGTTATGTTGACTTCCATTTAATTTGGATCCTAAATTGTCCAACTGGTATGATGATGGTGATGATATGATGATGATGATAATGAGGATGATGATGATGGTGACAACATATTTTTGAAAAGAGGAGGAAGGGAAGAAGGCAGTTATATTGCAAAGGAAAAACTGCCCTTGGACTTTTCCTCAGAAGTTCATAAACCTTTCTTTAATTTTATCCCAAGTGCTCACACTGAACTTAAATCTGTAGTGACCTTATGGCTGTTTTGTAAGTTTGAATGAACTGAGCTTTTCTGAAGGTATTTTCTCCACACTTTTGAAGAAAGTGCAAAGTGAGTGCTCTCTTTTTGATGGGATTTTGCCCTCATGGCGGGGAGGCAGTCAACCATTGTGGTTTTATCTGAAGTTCAAGCTTTATTCATGAAAGACATTGGTTTTCTTTGCCTCTTCAGTAAGTTCTGAAAAATGACATTTTTTTCCCCCAAAATTAGACCCATTGGTGAATCACTGAGTTCTCCAGGGTCCTCTTCAGTCAGCCCCAGTCCCAGGCAGTTCCCCGTGGGCAGAGGGACAGCGAGCCGCTGGAAGAATCAAAGCTGAAGAAGGAGTTTCAATGCCTGATGCCTTTCACATGTTCTCTGACCAAGTTTCTTTATGTAGGGGCTCTCGTAACACAAAGATTTGGCCAGCAGGCAACACCAGTAGAGGGAGAACATCTCTCCAAACATCCTCCCCAGCCCGCAGGCCAAGAGTTCCTTTGGAAGAAGTGGAATGCCAAGACTGCCCTTGAGGGCCACCAATGGGTCCAAGGGGAGGGCAGTGCTGGTGGCAAAAGCTTGGAGACATTCACTGTTGGAGAGAAAAGAGGCAGAACCTCCAAAGCTGGCCGGGAAGAGGACAGCTTGGTGGTCCCTTGAGGGAAGTGGCGTGATAAGGCATAGGAGATACGGGATCCAAGGCCAGCGAGGCAACTTCTAGAACCGAGCAGGTCTCCTGAGGCAGCAAGCTCTGGGCCAGCAAGGACCCTATTCTCATGCCCCTGGGCAAGTTAGGTACTCAGGGAAAGTGAGGTACGTCTCGCCCCCACAGCTGCTGGGACCTGAGGAAGTGAGAGCTGTGCTAGCAATCTGTGTGAAATGCAGATTTACTGCTTCTGTTGTTCACTTTATAAAAATCTTAAACAAAGGCCAAATATGTGAGGATTTAAATAGGTGTAATTAAGACTTGTGATTCTATGAATGCTCGTCTTTACGTATTCTTAGGTCATCTGGGGAGTGTTTTGTTTAAACGTTAAGGGAGTAGCTCAGGCAGAAGAAAAAGGCAATCTATCCCTCTTTTGCTGCACCAGTTTATTCAACCAAGTGTCTGGATCCCATGTTTCAAGCTTTGCTGGAGGAAGATGTTACCTGACTTACCCAGGCAGCTGTTAGCAGCTGTGACCTTAAATTGCATGGGGCCATCGGCTCGATGGAGCGTTTCATGGATTTCTGTCTACACTTCAGATAATTAGTACCGTCCAAGGGTTGTTCAACATCCACAACCAGATAGTAATGGTTGAGGATATAAAATATAATGGAGGATGGAGCAAACATTTCCTGAGCCTCTGCTCTGGATGCCTGACTTGTATGTGGAGTATATCATTGTCCAGCATCAATGGTAAGAATATATTCTTCCTAGAGGAAGCTTTAGGTGGACGAAAATTCTTCATATAAGAACCCTAGTAACACAAAGATTCAAGCCCACCTGAAATGCCAGGTTGCATCTCCCAAGAAATAGCTGAATGTTTTTTCAATAGGTTAACTTGATGTAACGCTAGTTGCCAACATTGACTAAGCGCCTGTCAGAAACCAGGCACGTGCATAAGGGCTATTGCCCCATTTGACAGATGAACAAACTGAGACTCAGGACATCTGATAAATTATCTGTGGTCACACAGTGAGGAAGAGGCAGAGCAGAGGTCGAATCTGGACTTTCAGCTTCATAGCCCCTCTCATGATGACCACAAAGCTACATTCACAAGGCTCAAGAGAGAGAAAGTGTGTGTGTGTGTGTGTGTGTGTGAGAGAGAGAGAGAGAGAGAGCCTGCAGAGATTATAGAAATAACAAAATTTTATGCAAAATATGAGGTCTTTGGTAAAACTGGGAAACAGAGACTTTCTTCCCTGGTTTGCTCCCCTTGTCCCTCCAGCCCTTGTTCAACACTGCCTACAACCCCTGCCCCCCCGCCCCTGCCTGCAAACAAAACAGAACAAGACAAAACCCCTCCCCAGGCAGCCCTTCCTCACATGGAGTTCTCTTTAACTCCCTTCCCACCTCCGCTTCTCATCTCTGTGCCCTTTTTCCTAATCAGAAATTCATAAGCCCTAATTAGCTAATAAGTTATTCCTCCCAAATAACATATTCTATTTTAACAAGGCTTTTCTGGAGACATATGCCTTAATCCAAGGATGTAACTTGACTGACAGACATTTCCCAAAGTGCAGTACTTTATTTTGACAGACATTTGGGTCAGTGTGATCATTCAGGCTTTGCAATTCACTATAAAATTGCTGTCTGGGCCACTCAGTCCTGTGTATCTCCAGCAAGATGGTAGCTCACTACCTTTTTCACTGTCTTGTAGGAGAGTTCAGAGGGAAAAAATATATTTACTCTATCACAAGACCCCTAAGCTTGTAAGCAGCCACGCTTTGTATAGAGAATGTCCCAGATCTCTCCAGATGAACATTAGGAAGTTAGCATTTGGGAGGGTCCGCTTGATCTGTGAGCACTGGTGAGACTTTGACTTTCTCTGACCCTATAAATAATGCAGCTGCAGCAGATAAGCAAAATAGCCCTGGGAAAGCAGTCAAGGTCTTCATCTGAAGCCTGGAAAGGACACAGAGCAGCTGAATTTCTTTTCCTAAAGCAATTACACTCCCGGAGCTCATCTGTTGATATTTGCCTCTACAAACAAGTTGAGTTTTCCTGGAAAAAATGTCGAGTGTTCCATATAGAAAAGATCTGACATAGAGTTCCTTACTGTGTTATCTTCCCTTTTTTCGGTTCGCCTTTTCTTCTAGAATAACATGACTTCGTGAGGGAAGGACAGTGAACACCATAACTAAAATAATTACTCCATGAACAACTGAAAAAGACCAGCTATGATTCGACTCTCATTCAAGAAATGGAAATAATATCTCTTTCAGCTGCTACCTATAAATGTTTTTTTGATGTGTGGATAACATTTATGCTGTCATGGATGCTCTACCATGAGGAGATTTCTCCCGAGTCAGTGGTGGCTTTTCACAACTCCCTCAGGCAATTATTCTGCGTTCTTGATTTTATTTAGGGATACTCGTGAAATGAAAGCTCTTCCTCTCATTAAGCTCTGTTGCTGTAAAACTAGCACAAAGACCATCAGTACTTTCTAGAAACTTAACCATACACTCAGAGTACTATTTCCTGAAGTTTATCAAAAATAACTCACACAAATACACAGTGAGCATACTTTGAAGACTGACTTCACTCATTAATGAGGGAACCAGAAGGATAAAAGCTGGTTCAAAAGAAGATATGGGTGTATGTGATCAATGGGGAAAGAATGTTGAATTAGCTTGCAAAGTTAGAAATAAAACTGGTGGCTTCCAGGGAAAGCAAAGCAAAGCAAAACAAAATAAAACAAGAAAACAAACCAAAAACAACAACAAAAATGTAGGCTTGATCCTCTCTTCTACCAGCCATAGAAGTTTGCTCCTTATCCATTACCCCCACATCGGTAATGAGTATTAACAGGTTTCAAAGAGCATTCTTCTAGAGTTTCCGATGCTCCCTGGATGGACTTGGGTTAAATTGTTAGATGTTGTTCTACTATGACATCGAAGGGGCACACAGTGATTTTTTTCCCCCTTATTTCTTATTTTTCTTAGCACTTCTCTTCTGAGATACCTGTGCAAGCAAATCATCAATGAGGTGAGGTTTCTTCTAGATGGTAAATCCCAGTCTTTCCCCGAAACCTCTTTTTTTTTTTTTTATTTTTTATTTATTTATTTTTACAGCTGCTGGTCTTTCCAATGGCATTCTGTTGGGTGACTCAGGACCACTCAGCCCCTGTGGGGACTGACGTCATGACCTTCACTGTGGGGGACACACCAGCACTACCTAACATCGGTCTGTAGCGTTTGTACATCCTACGGTTTAGAAGAGCTGTCACGGGCCTTGGTTTATCTGTGCCCCTATAAGATATCTATCGTTACTCTATTCCAGTTATTTATTATAAATATTTCATAAATAGGGCAGTAGTTTGGCATTCTATTTCTCGATTTGCATAAGTGGAATAACAGGCAAATTCTTTCTGAAGAGAAGGAGACGTTCACATCCCAGAAGAAACTGAAAGGGGGGTATTGAAGCGCCCGATGTCCCCCAGAACACCTGCCAACAATAGGCAGAGTGTCCAGCCGCCCAGACAGTGTGTACGGGGCAGCGCCTTTCCTGTTCACAATGGCCTCGCAGTTAAAATGTAAATGGGGGGACAGCCCCGAGCATCAAGGCCTCACATCTCTGAGTCTAAAAGACATCCTGTCAGAGGCTTCTGTTCCAACTGCAAATGCTCCTCTTTTGTTCCTCCAGGCCCGTGAGAGGGCTCTGAGTAATTCCTCCCCAGACAAATTGGCTTTCCTCTTCCCAACACAAAAGCCTACGTCGGGTTTAAAGAGCAAAGCTCAGGTTTTGTTCAAGGGCCTTAAAGAAGGTTAAGGTTAACCAATGGCACAAGGGACAACCCAGGGAGCCCTGCCTACCCCCACGGTTCTCTCGTTCTTACAAGAGGCCGCAGCTGTGCCGTGAGCTCATTCTCTCCCAGACTCGGAGGCTCCCATTAATCTGTTTCAGCTTCGTAAGCGCTGTTAGCAGCGTTCCAAGAATTTGGATATTTCCAAGAAATCACTCAATAGGTCAGAGGAATGATGTCAATGATACCTGACCATTTTAAAACCTAAACTTTGATGGTATCTGCTTATTTCTGAACGTGGAACTTTTACTCTGAGTGGGTCTAAGAATTTTACTCTGGGGGACATATTGTCCATGGCCCTCACCCCCAGGGCCAAGTCCTGGGAGTCAAGCCCCAAAAGGCCCCTCTAGGGGCACCTGGGTGGCTCAGGTGTTAAGCGTCTGCCTTCGGCTCAAGTCACGGTCTCAGGGTCCTGGGATCAAGCCCCGCATGGGGCTCCCTGCTTGGCAGTGGAAAGCCTGCTTCTCCCTCTCCCACTCCCCCTGCTTGTGTTCCCTCTCACTGTGTCTCTCTCTGTCAAACAAATAAATAAAATCTTTAAAAAAAAAAAAAGGCCCCTGTATTTCTCGGGGGTGGGATAGTTTGGGGCTGGCCAAGCCTGGCAAGTCAGGTCACCGTGGCACATCCAGACCAGAAGCGGGGACAGCCAGCAAGGGCCAGGGGCCTGCTGAGCTGGGTGGTCATCAGGCCCTGGATGCCAGGGCTGGGGACCTTCCTCAGGAACTGTGGGGGCCCTGCACGAATCTTTGGATCACCCTCTGCAATATTCGCATTCCACTTCATGGCCAAGACCCTTCCAGGAAATTTGGAAGGAAATCGGCTTCAGTGGGACGGCAGCCTCTGACCTAAAAGGCATTCACTCCACAAGATACAAGCTGAAAACAGAATTCTTTTCTCTGGAAGCAGGAAGTCAATTCTCAAGAGAACCTATTATTTTCTGATCACTGCTTCTTTGGAAACAGTACAACTTGGGGTTTTTCACGTAAGAAACATGAATAGTGTCCTTGGTTTGCTGAACTTCCATTAAAACTCAATAAAACACCAAGATGGGAAAGTGCCTACAGCCTTCAGGTGGTCGTGAAAAGCAATGATTGGAAAGAAAATGGTTTTTTTTTTTTTTATTTTTAATGATCCCAGAGACCCCAAATGTCCCGCCCCTCCCCAGGGGCGGTGGACCAGAAATCTCACCACTCCTTGTGCCCTGCTCACACAGGACCCGTGAGGGGCAGCCGTCCTAGGACCAGGGATGAGTCCTTCACCGATTCTGCTCCCGTCCCTCACCACAGCCTCGGCTGTTGAGCCCCAGGCGGAACCCACTTTCCCTGACACTATAGTCCTCCCTTGGGTAAGAGGAGTCAGGCAGGATGGGCCCCTTTCCAGTTCTGGACGCCCACACCTGGCCGAGGAGGTGGTCTGCTTTTTGTCCGGGATCGCCGAGAGGGCTCCGTTAACACCCATCCATCAACTCCTGCCCACAGGGACTCAGACAAGCCCTGCAGACTGGCAGAGACTGGGGGGCTGACCTCAGGCCATCCCCTTATTTTCCACATCAATGGCAGCCGGGAGTGTTGGTCCACTCAGGCACCCAAGGAATGGCTTGTCTTCATTTCTTCAAGTTAATCTGCCTCTGACTCCATGCCTTCAACGCACCAGCCTGGAAAGAACTGAGTCTCTCGTTACTATGGCTTTCTCCCCCGACCATATTCCCAGGCTCACATGTGGCTGGCTCCTGTGACCTAGACCCCTGTGATTCCAGCTTCCAGACTTGGCGACTTGCCACCGCGTGGTCTCGGGCAAGCTAGTGTATCCTGCTGTGCCTCAGTCTTCTCATCTGCAAAATGGGTGCTAATAGCATCATGTTCGGAGAGAGTTTGGGTGGCTCGGATGAGATTATACCCAGGCCGTGTAACTTGAAAATCACACAGCCAGTGGTAGTTATTAGAACCTGGGAGTGGGCTGAATGGCCGTTTCTGGAGGTGACTGCACGTTGGATTCAGCAGCTATGATACAGTCCCAGTCCGCCTTCCTCACATCCATAACCCTTGAGAGCGCAGGTCTCAGATGTGGGGAGGTGGACGCTGAGGGCATTGCTCTGCCTAGAGGGACTCTGTTTTACGGCCAACTTCTGCTGATGTCGAAACCAGTTTTCCATTTCCAGAGGTGATAAAAAGTCCCTTTAACAAGGAAGTCATCTAAGTTTAAAGAAATGACTGGTTTGGAAAAACACAGAAGTGAAAACGTGTGCGAGCCCGATGGGGCTCAGATGACCTCCGTTTGGAAGCCCCTTTCTGTGGGATCTGTTCTCTGGGTCTATACCACAGAACAACGAGGACAGTTTCCACCTTCGAGGAGTGTGCAGATCACAGCCAAGATCCACAGGAGTAACAGGACAGAAAAGAATTAAATAGCAAGGAATTGGTTACAGATCCAAATTCTGTAAAAGTTCAAAGACAGTGGGTTGTGGCGGGGAGGAGGGGAAGGGTGTCAGGAGAGAAGGGATGGAGGAGGGACGAGTGGGGTTTCCGACACGGAATCAATTGCCCAAGACAAGCACAGGCACGGCCTCGGTGGCAGGGTTGGGTTTTGAGTCTCTGGGGGAGAGCCCAGTTCAGTGTCAGTGGGGAACGGGGGCTATTAAGGAGCACGATGACAAATCAAGGGTAGAAAGTGGGGAGTTCTGCATCATTAAGCATCAGGTTCGAAGGATGGAGAGAGCGGTCCTTACAGAATTGTGTTTGGCAGCAGTACACAGCCCGTGTTGAGGCTGAGGCCCAGCAGAAGGGGACAGGCCGCCTGGGGGTGGCAGATGCCTCATCCCGGTGTGCGCCAGGGGAGGGGGCAGGCTGGTGAGGGGGGCGTGGGGGAGGATGAGGAAAAAAGGAGGAAGAAGAGTGCTCGGGGCTTAACAGCTGAGCAGGAAGCTTCTGGCCTGGGCTACTGTGAATAGTTCTACAAAAATCACGGCAGTGCTAAATCCACTTTGAGATCCTGATTTCAGTCCTTTCGGATAAATCCCCAGAGGTGGGAATCCCGGATCACATGGCGGTTGTATTTTAACATTCCAGGAACCTCCATGGTGTTTTCTGCAGAGGCATGCCAGTCGGCATCCACAGGGAACTGCTTCTGCTCTGAGCATCCTCGCCACCCCCTGTCCCGGTGCTGACGGTGGCCGTCCCCACAGTGGGGAGGGGGTCTTGCCCTGCACTTTGGGTCTGCAGTTCCCCAGTGATTAGTGACATCGTGCATCTTTTCATATACCTCTTCGCCATTCATTGATGAATGAATGGATAAAAAAAATGTGTTATATATACACAATGGACTATTATTCAGCTTTAAAAAAGAAGGAAATCGTGTAATATGCAACAACGTGGATGGCCCTCAAGGACATTATACAAAGTAAAAGAAGCCAGTCACAGAAGGGCAAATACTGCAAGATTTCCACTTACAGGAGGAATCGAAAATAGTCAAGCTCATAGAAGGAAAGAATGGAATGGTGGTTGCCAGGGGCTGGGAGAGGGATTTGTGGAACATTGGGAATAAAATCTCAGTTATGCAAAATGAGTGAGTTCCCAAGATTTGTTGTCAAGCGTTGCGCCTACAGAGAACAGCACTGTATTTACCCTGAAATATCTATTCAGAGAGTAGATCTCGTGTTAAGTGTTCTTACCCACGATGAAATAAAATAAAATAAAAATCCTCATCGGGACACAGGATGAGAACCGACCCTGGGAAGGGAGAGATCAAATGGTTCGTGTCAGACCCTAAAAAAGACTCGAGTCCAACTCCTGCATCTTCTTACCCACAGAAGTCGTGGCCCACGGAGGGCAGTGGGAAGGAGTGTTTTCCCTCGCAGGGAATATTCGCGTGGAGGGTCTCTCCCCTGGGGGCACTCATGGGGCCGAGGTTCTGTCTGTGGGGTCCTCAGATCTGTCCGATGTTTCTGCAGCTCTCTGGTTGTCATGTGACATCTTTGCATCTGGAGGGCAGTTGAAAATAAAAGCCAAAAAAGTACAAAATGCACGTGCCTGTTCCGAAATGGACAAGTGGGAAGCCAGGGGCTCAGGCCCTGACATCCAGAACGAAGGGGCCATATAAATATTTAGACTCCCCGAATGGGAGAGCTGAGGAAAGGGGAACATTCCTATTTCCAAGACTAACAGGGATTCCATCTCAATGAACACTGTGTCTCTTTTAGGTTTTCACTTTGGTCGTCAGCTTTTTACAGCTTACTGCAAATCACGTGAGGGAAGTTCAAAGAATACAGTAGAACATGCCGTTGTCCCTGTTTGTGGACCTTCGCCCCGTATCAGAGACATCCACTTTCAAAGGTGGCAGTGATGAAATGTCCCACGCCTTTTGTCAGAGTGGTGCATCTGCAATTCAATTGCTTTGTGCAGTGCAAATAAGCCCTATTTACACAACACGTTTTCTTCTGTTCTAACTGAAACAAATGTTAGAGCCTGCGAAATCCACAATGAGATTCATCATAAACTGCAGCTCCCTTTCACCATACAGATGCAGATCAAGCCTCATATGGGGTGTGTTCAGGGACAGTTGAACGAGGGGACACTTGGCGGGGGAAAGCCTCGACACCCACCACAACAGAATCACCCCGGGGCAGTGCTCCAAACCTGGTTCATAAGCTGTCTCCTCAGATGTCCCATAGAGGGAATTTACACAAGGCATTTACCATCTGTTTAATAACACAGCACCGAGCAGCAACTGGTAACAATATCCCCCGACCTGGGCCTTTAAAATAATTTCTTTTCCCTGAGCATGAAACTACTTCTCCATCTGTCCTATGAAAACAGGAGATCAATAAATGTTTATTCAACCTCATCTCCTTCAGAGTCGTTGTTCTTTAGGAAAAATTTTAAACTGCCTCTACTGTGGATTCGACAAAACTATCTGTTAATACATGAAATGACCGGCCTTTGCCAAAGCTTGAGGGAGACAGGAAGTAAAACCTGCAAATGCACTCGCACCTTGTTCATTTTATGGGGGTGGCTGGTGAGAGAGATACAGGAAAGGTGTTGCAAATGGTGGTTCTGTTTGCTGATCCATTTGGAACCCGTTGGAAGCTTCTACTGAGACGGGGGTGGGAGAGGGCTCGAGACGTCTCTAAATGTCCTCTTTGCTTTAGCTTTCCAGGTCCTCATCATTTGGGGACTCGCTACCTGCTTCAGGGACCCCTCGCCCTCACCTCAGTCCACCCCGTAGGCTGGGACAGTGATGAGGGTGACATGGGCTGTGGTCACCCTGGGCCACCACAAGTCACTATCTGCAACCTCAAGACGGTCCCCACCAAGGCACAGGGACCATCTTGCTCCCCACAGGTCATTGTACACGCTGCCCGTGGTTGATGTGCAGATGAAATGGAGTGTGTAAAAATGTGAAGCTCAGAAAGAGAGGCAGGACAAGTGGCAGATGCCCTAAAAATAGGGGACAGGCCAGATCAGGGTGAGAAGGAATGGGGACACTTCTCATAATCACTCTGAGGTTACAGGTACGAATGGGATGGTCTTGAGCAAACAAGACACGGGGTCACTCTGGACATAAGCATGAACTATTATCACCACAGTGATTATTATCCTCGTCACCAACTCCTCAAACCTCCCGGCCACTTCCGTCCCTCCACACACTGAGCAACCTCGGCTCTAAGTTCACAGGGAGAACAGAAGCCATCCTCCTCTCTCCGTGTCTGTGTGGGGCCTGCCTGCCTTCCCTGAAGCCCTGTGAGAGGGGTTCACGGTTTCTTCTCTTTCCGAGACCCTGGTCTGCTCCCTCCCACCCCGCTCGCCCTGTCGGGTCACTGCCAGGACGTGGGAGGCAGGAGGTCACAGAGACCAGAGAAGAGTCTACCATCTACATGACTAAGCCTCTGTGCCCACTTCCTGAATTATAAAGTGGGGATAATAGTGGAACCTCCTCATGGAGTGAGTGATGTAATTGTTGAACGATACACAGCATGTCAAGCATCTGGAAGAGTGCCTGGCTGTAGTAAATACACAATAAACACGAGCTACCATAAGTGCAATGTCCTCCCAACAAGCTTTCTGGGCTTAGCCTTGTTCCCCCAAGTCTCACTGACTGTATTTTATTTGATGCTCTCTATAACCCTGTGAAGGAGGTTCCACTGACTCTCAGACTGAATAGTGCGGGCTAACAGCTATATGCTTGATGCTGGACTAAGTTCTAGGGATATTCTGGGATATTCCAGGGGCTGAATCCTAGCAGTTCCGGGCTGGGGAGGTCCACTCGGCAAAGGAGACGGAGATGAAATGAATGTACTCTAATGAAGGAGAGAGAGGGAAGAACAGGGCACCGTGAATTCAGGGTGGTGGGTCCAGAAAGGGCTTCTGAGGGGGTGGCGATCCACTGAGATACAAAGCATGAGGAAGTGTTGGCCAAGTCAAGACAAGACCTTTCCTGGAGGAAGAGCACAGGACTTGGAGTGGGAAAGAGACTCAAGATCGGGTTCCTTTTATACACTAATTTTGTTTTGCCCAGGTGTTTATTATAGAAAATATAAGAACTGGGATGCCTGGGAGGCTCAGTCATTAAGCGTCTGCCTTCGGCTCAGGTCATGGTCACAGGGTCCTGGGATCGAGCCCCGCATCGGGCTCCTGACTCAGCTGGGAGCCTGCTTCTTCCTCTCCCTCTGCTTCTCCCCCTGCTCAAGCTCTCTCTCTCTCTCTGTATCTCTGTCTCAAATAAATAAATAAAATCTTTAAAGAAAAAAGAAAGAAAATGCAAGAACTATAGATAAACAGAGAAAAAACATTATCTATCCATGATCCCACCAGCCTAGAGTGAATCACTGTTACAAGAACTCTGGAGAGCTAGTCAACAGAAGGCAATGGGTCTGGAATTTGGTTTTTATGAGGAATAAAACACGTGTAACATTTAGTAAATACATTCCTCATTTGACCACAAATCATAATCCTCTCTTCATTGAACATTTCTGCACCTACTTGCTGATTCCTGGGAATAATGTCTAAAAACAGAAGTTCAGGGTCAAAATGTATACAGCTTTATGTGGAATTTACCACAAATTCTCCAATTACCTTGCAGAATCTTACACCAATTAATACTTCTATCAGCTATGAGTGTCCTGATTTTCTTCTACCTTGGCTAACACTCAGGAGTATCTTCCTTCATAACCTTTACCAGACAGTTACAAGATCTGATGATTTCACTGTTCCATTTTCTTAAACATCTTTTTTTTTTTTTTTTTTCAATTGCCAGCTTATGTTCAGAGACTATTTTCCTGAGACAAGCCTGGGTAAAGAAGGGGTCTGATTCACAATATAAGCAGATGTGGTGGCTGTTCTTTCATTAAGTTAGGAGCACACATTTTGGGTCCTGTGCTGATTCCCCAAACTTATGAACCAGCCATGAGCTTAGGTGAACAGACCAACACTGGGAGCTGGTTACACAGAGCACTAGCCTGCTTCTACAACTAGGGCCTGAAAATGAAAGACTTTGCCAATTCACTGAGTAGTATTTGTTGGGTGTCTAGCATGTTCCCGGCACTTTTCTAGTTGGGGAGAAAGTGGAAAAACCCACATAAACCAAGAAGAAACACCTGACAGAGACAGGCCTGGGATAAGTGAACCTGGGGATGCTTGTTTCCAGCCAAGCAACCGATTACTTTCCATGAGTTGACAGAGATTATGGTTGACTTCAGCAAATGTAGACAGATATCTGTTACGTTCCAGGGAAAAAGATGAATGGGACTCAGCCCCTTACCTAAAAGAGTTCTAATCCATGTACGGTATAGAGTGTGGGGAAGAAATAGAAATTCAAGAATTATTTTTAAATGTCATATGGATAGTGACTTAGGCTTCTTGGGTTGCTCTGGCACACTCATGAACTCCGATTCTTTTGACAACTCTGTGCGGTCATCAGGGTAGACACCGTCTCTGCTTTGCAAAGAAAGGTCAGGCCTTGCCCGGGGTCACACCCATGGTAAATCGCCCAGCTGGTATCACACAAGGCCTTTGGACGCAACCTCGTGTTCTGGCCGTGACTCCCCTCCCACTTTGAACGGGGTGAAGAATTGGGAGAAGGAGGGCATTGTGGACAGGGAAGGAGAGGTGAAATGGTCATTTGGTTGATTACACAAACTGAATCTGATATTCAAGGCTGTCTGTATAATGCCAACACAGCCAGTCATTTTATCCAAGTCCAACAGTCTGCCACGTCCTGGGAAAAAATTTATTAAACCCATTATCTGGTGTCAAGCGCTCAAACCTGGCTCTGCGCTCCCACTATTGTTTCTGTTTTTCGTTTTCATCTAGGCCCTTCAGGCTCAGAGTCACGGGGCTTCGAGTCAGAACATCTGGGGCAGACTTAGTATTATGGCCCATCTTCTGAACAGTAAAAGGACCTGATTCCTGTTTATTATGCTCTTTCCTGTGGGAATAAAGACAAGTGCACTTTATAAGCAAGGAACAATTATCCCACTACAATGATGCAGCATATGGAGAAAATGCGGAGGGTGAAAGCACGCAGTTTTGAGATCCCCAAACACACAGTCCTCGTTCACCGCAAGTCCCCTGGAGAGATGCCAAGCAGATTTCCCTTTAGATGTGCTTGCGTCAATGTCCCTACCTTTTCAGATGCCCCCTTGAGCATGTCAAGGCTTTGTTTTTCTTCTGTTTCCAAGTTTATTGGGGAGACCACACACACTTCACAAGGGGCCCTAGAGTGGTACCCCAGGGTTTCCAGGTCAGTCCAAGGTCACTGATGACAGATGACAGATAAACCCTCTACTGCACCTCTCACTAACATCTCTCTGTCTGATCTGAAGAGTTGGGAGAGGCAGAGTGGCCCCAAGGAAAGCTGGCTCAAAAATAGGGCCTGCTCACCTTTAAAATGAGGATCAAAACCTCAGGTTCTTTACAGCAGAAGATCCAAAAGTTCCCATTTTCCAACTCTAGAGACACTTGAACAAGCCTTGTTTTCTGCACCACCTCCTCCAGGAAGAAGCCCACGCTGAAATGCAGGCTCTCCAAACGGGTGTGAAATGGCCAGTTTTGACGTGGGAAGGGTAGGTCCAGTTGATGATTTGTTATCATATTCAATAAAACAGTACTGCGGCTTTTGCTCTGCGTGCATGAAGTCAAGCTGAAATCAGTTCAGCCACAGACACCGTGCCAGCCACCTCAGAGGTGCCTGCGAACGAAGCTCAGCCTTCTGGGACCCCACTGGCAGGTACAGCAGGTGCAGACAGTCTGCTCTGGACACGTGTGGGAACCCTCCCCGCTTCCCATCTGCAGCCCCTGCTGCCTGCTCGTATCACGCCTTCTGATTGTGCAAGAGCTGTGACTCAGGAAACTTCCCGCCCGACGATGGGGCGAAATCAGATGATAATCTAGATACGTTCATGGGTGTTTTCACTTTAAAAAGGTCTTTTAGCACGAAATGATGAGCATACAAGTTGCAGGTTTGTAGAAGTTCTATATGCATATAAACAAAGATCAGAGGGAAACACATACACAAAATAAAAATGTTCTCGTGTTGAGGCAGCAAGCTGATTCTGCCATTCAGCAAACTTGTCCCGAATGTCTGCCAGTTCGGACAAGGTGCTGGGGACCTGAGTGGTGTGGTTTACCACCTACAAGTAGAGAAATTATGAAGTTGATAACCCCACAGATAAAGATGCAATTACTTGCTGTGATATGTAGTTAAGTCCAGGCTCCCATAAGGACACATGGGACTGGTGGTCCCCAGCTCTGCCTGGGTGGGAGTCAAGAATGGCCCCCTGGAGGCAGTGATATTGGAGCTGAGGTCTTGCCAGTATGCCTTCTGGGATCCGGAAGAGAAACACGGGCCTTGAGGTCTGGTCTTATTCCAGAGCAAAGTGAAGCCACTGGAAGATTTTAGGCTGGGGAGCAAGATGCCCGAACATGGCTTTGGGTGACTTGTGATCTTAAAAAATTCCTTTATCAAAAACTAATGATGCATTGTATGGTGACTAACATAACATAATAAAATAAAATTTTAAAAAATTCCTTTAAAATTTTTGTAATGTTGTCCTCTCAATACAATTAGAATAGTTACGAATTCTATGTGAGCATGATGGAATGGTATGTTATATAGTGTTCTATATGAAAAGCCAGACATGGAAATCCCGTATGCCAGATGGTGACTAGTGTGAAATCTGCACCAGGGACGATAAAGCCTGGAGGCCACATGGAAACACGTAGGAGTTTGTGAGGCTGTGGGAACCCAGGGCCCACATTGGCCTCTCAGAGAAAATTGTTCTCACATTTTTCTGTACATACAACTTGGAAAGGGTCTAAGTAAATAAGGAGAATCTCCATGTCTAACGGCTGGCAGATACATCGGTAAGATCTCTATCCAGCTCCGTGTACCGAGCACTCACCTCATGCTCTTTATCTGAAAAAGTCCACGAATTCTATCTAGTCCATTCGGGAAATAGAAATAGGACCCTGAAGTTGTACAACTAGCAGAAAGTAGGTGATGGGAGAATTTAAACGTCGCCATAGCAACCAGCACAGCCCTGCCCCCTGATGCCACGCCCACCTCCTTCCCCATCTCCAGCTCAGGACTCATCAGGTGGACTATGTTCAGGTCTGGAAATACCCTTCTTAAAGAAAAGAGGCAGATGTCAGAAGGTCAGATGCCATCGAAGGAGCGAAGGCAGAGATCACCAGAGAGACCTGTCTGCGAGCCTGTTTGCGAACATGCCCCGCGGTGCAGATGACTGTGCAGGTGTTCGTGGCTTCCTGCACGCTGATTCAGCGGGATGCACGGTGACTCCGTTTCGTAGAGGAGGACCCTGGGGTTCGGAAACACCGCACGAGGGGAGCTGGGGCTGCTGACCTTGGCTTCTGGGTCCCAGCTGCTTGCCCCTTCTTGCACACCCGGCTGAAGAAGCATCTCTGGGGGGGTACGCCAAGTGATGCAGCTCCAGGGGTCGTACCTCAGTGTCCAGACGCATCCCTGATGAGGGCGCCTCCTTTGGGGGGCCAAATTCATAGACCTAATGGAAAGCAAAAGACAGTCCGCAGCTAAGGCAAAGCTTAACAATAGTTTAAGATGATGTTTAACTGCAACAATTTTTTTTTTATTTCAAGTTGAAGGTTGTTTTAAAAGACTGCTCTCAATAAACTTCTTAATTGCAATAAATATTTATCCAGAAAAGTAAACAAAGTGAAAGTGTACAACTCGATGAATTTTTGCAAAGTGAACACACACTTTTACCCAGACCCAACCCCACTCCCAAACCAAATGTCCCTCATCCTCACTACTGCTTTCATCCCCAGAGGAGGTCACTCTCCTGGATTCCTACACCACTGTTTTTTGTTTTGGTTTTGTTTCTGTTTTTTTTTCCTTTTGTAAACTTTATGTAAATGAAATCTACAGTATTCTTTTTGTGACTGACTTCTTTCTCTCATTATTGTTTGTGATATTTTTTCCATTGCTCTGTAGTGTCCCATTGTGTGTGTGCATATTGAAATATATTTATCTGTGCCGCCGATGGTAGGCATTGGGTTTCTAGTCTGTGACTGCCATGGAATCATATTGTATGTGTCTTTGAGTGCATGTGTTCACATTTCATTGAGTGTATAATGAGTGAAAATCCATGTTGGGTCCTACAGAGCATCTATGTTCAGCTTTAGTATAAACTGACAGTTTTCCAAAGTGGTTGTATCAATTTGTCCTCCCTCTGGAAGTGTTTGCCAGTGCTAGCAGCCAGCTCTATGTCCTTGCCAACACTTGGTTCTTTCCATCCGTTCATTTTAGCTATTCTCCTGCTGAAGAAGTCTTGGCGTACCTGAAGAACATGAAGATGTTGCTCCATGTTTGTCTCTGGCTGTCCATGTTCCTATAAGATAGCGGGGACCACCCAAATCCAAATTTCCCCACATGCCCTCCCAAAATCACACAGATCGAAAAAGATAGCAGACAAGAGTCTATATAACCCTCACCGGCAGCGTCACCTGGAGACCAGAGAATACTGCAGAATTTAATTTACAAGTAAGTAGAAAAATAAAGGTCCTAATGAACGAGGCCAGTTGTGGAAGTTTCTGCTAGAGCAGGCAGTCATGGACCTGGTGATGACTGACTGCAGAAGGCATCACCCAAAAGAATCTCCCAACCCTGGGGGGGCTCCTGAGGGTAGATCTGGGACCTCATGGATAGGAGCCTAGGCTACTGGAGAATCTAGAGCAAGCAGCTTTAGGGGCTCAGGGCAGCCTCAGGCAGGTACTGCTTCTGGGGGAGGGGAAGCAGGTCTACAGGAGAAGCATTCCCCAGAGGCTTATTGGTGAAGGGAAAGAAAAAAGACAAATGGATCAAAATCTACAGAAACAAACAACCCCTAGTAGAAACACCTGTTGTTCTACCTATGGTTCTGGAATATTCAAGTACAAAATAAACAACAAAGGACGAACAGCATCCATGCAAATCTTCCCTAATCTACCATAAGCTAGAAGCCTAACTGCTCAGTTAATGAAAATACCCCCCCCCCCCATAACAGCAAATGCACATTATTTAGAACGAAGTAGGTGACTACTGGAAGAAATAGTCAAAGGAGTAAAAATCGGTTTTATTTTGAAAGCCTGACCGAGGAGGAGAGGAGGTACATTTTTGAAAGATTTTTTTCAACAGGCACAAACTTTTTGGAAAAGTTGGTAGTAAAATACAAATAGCTTTTTCCCCTTCTGACCCAGCTGAGAAGTTGCTCAACTGATGCCTCATCCATCCAGAACTCACGGGTGTGTGAGTCCCGCAAGTGAGGACACCTCCTGTGAAACCACACACAACACACAACCACGAGGAGTGGGAAGGTAGCGTCGTTACTGTAGACAGGTCGATGCTCAGACCCCTTCGGGAGTGGCCCGATCTCTCCAGAGAGAGGGTCCCATTCAACCACTCATGCCTCCTTTGTCTCCTTGATCTGAAAACATTCTACAGCCTTTCCCTGACCTTTATGACCAGTTTTTAAAGTTTACAGACCTGTTATTTTGTAGAAGATCATTCTCTTTGCATTGGTCTCATGTTTCAGATTCTGCGTCCTTGTAGGAATATCCTAGACAAGATGCTGCATTCTTCTTACTGAGTCTGATCAGATGGTACATGGCTTCTGTTTGTCCCATTCCTCACGACGTTCACCAAGAGCCCTTGGTGAAGATGGTGTTAGCTTCTCGTCCACGATCATTCTTTCTCCTAAGGAATCTATAATTGTTTGAAATTATGTAAACATCCTCTTTCTAATTAAACCTTTAGTTTTTAAATTATTTTATTTACACCTGTATGGACTCATGAATTGCTATTTAATTTATTCAATTCAGTTGGTTATAATCCATTACTGTCATTCTTTATTTTGATGCTCAAATTGGCCGGTAGGAGATCATTCAAGCTGGTTTCTGTCCAGCTTTGATATGTCCTTTTCATTCTTTGCTTTCTGGTCTAAGTTGTTACAGGCTCATCTTTCCTGTTCCCTCCCCCAGCCCTGGAATCAGCTATTTCTCCTGGTTCTTTAGTGAAAAGTGATATTTAGAAACCAATGCCTTGGTGGTAGACATCATTGTGTTCAGAACTTCCTAGTGGATAGAGTTAGGAATATCTCTCTCTCTTCATCTATCACTCACTCTATCATCTGTCTATCTATCTATCTATCATCTATCATCTATTTATCTGTGTGTTGAAGACTATGAGTTCACAATAATACTCAATACCTCCAATTGCAAACCAATAGCCAGAGTTCATTGTAGTTTCTTCTTTTTCTCTATTGTAACTCCTTTCTCTGACCGTGAGGAACCTGACTCCCATTATCCTTGTTACATGTATATATTTTTTTCAACTTGACCTCTCCTTATGTAACCAATCTCCCAGCTCCACCAGCACCCCATGCCCCTTCTCATGGATGGCCTCCTTTCCGTGTTTGGGCCTGACTTCCCATTTTGACACTCCCCCTTCCAGATACCTTCCTTACCACAGTTGAGCTCTGACACCCCCCTTTGCGTGGCTGCCCTCTTCATCCTACTTGGGCTCTGATGGGTCTCCCTGGGCCATTTTGCCATCCTGCTTCTTTGGTAATTGCACTGCCCAATCTGTTCCATCTCAAAATCCTATTAGTAAAATGTTGGAATTCCTGAATTAATCCTCCAAGCCTTATTTTTTTTTTCTAACATTTCCTACCTTTCTGTTTTTTCATTCTCTATCAGAGAGTCCTCGATGCTGTCATCTAATCTAATGTTTTAAATTTTGGCTCAAGTGTTTAATTTCCCAGAGCTCTTCCATTTCTATAATTTTTCATCTTATAAAACCACTCAGCTCTTGTGTTATGGATGCAATATTTTCTTTATTTCTCAAAATTAACTTTCCATTTGTTTGTTTGGAATTTTTCTTCTGGTCCCTGTACCATCTGTTTCCTCCAGTCTCCTTCTGTTCATGCCTTTGTTTGATTGACTTTCATGCCTCCATGTTGGAATCACTCAAATATTCGTGGTCTTTTTTGTCATTCATATTTAATGTGGGACACTGACAAACTAATTGAAAGTCCTGGATGCATAAGTGGAGCTCATTGACTGGTAGGATTCCCTGTGGGCTGAGAGAAGCAAGTTCATTGCTTTTATTGAAGGATTCCCCAATGTCAGTATCTAGAGATCTTTATTTGGGGAGCACATACATGGCTGCCCATGTTTTGGAAACCATACTAAGGATGAGAACTGGGGGTCTCAGTGTTAAGGATTAAAAGTTTTATTTAAATTCTGATTCTCACCTAAGACTTCCAGTGTGTTTAGAGCACCCAAGACCAGGCATGTCCGGCTTCCTCTGGAGGAAGTAAGTACGGTCTGCACCCAGTAGGTGAAGGGGTTTGGGGATCTGCCCACCCATTCACCTGGTCTTTCTACACCCCCTGATGTCAGTCCTGGAACTCCATCCTACCACCCCTGGGGGCTGAGCCCGGCTGCTACTGAGTGTTTTCCACTCTGAGTTCCTTCAGGTGGTGCCTCCTCCATCTGCTTCTTATCATCCAAAACTGTTGATATCTGTTGTCTCTTGAGGTGTCCTGTCCTCTGCTGTTTTTATTGGCAAAGTCACACCTTTGCTGTTCCTTTGCTGACATTTCAGTGTAGTTTGGCAGGAGAAGAGATAGATGGATGTGGTCAATATCCCATGTTTAATCAGCAGTCTGGAAAGAGATGAGGGGAAATTCACCTTGCAAATAAGGACATGAGGGAGAATGGTCAAGACGGAGGAGAATGGCCTGCTGTCTGTGGGCCTTGCTCTCCCTGTTTCTATTTTCCCTGTTCTTCTGTACTTGGGCAGGCTCTCCATATCCTAGCCCACACGTCATCTTTGTATTAGTCAGCAGGGCTGGGCTATGCTGCAGAAATAAATAGCCCCCAAATCTCAGGGTCTTAACACAACAAAGGCCTGTTTCTCACTCATGTTGTGTGTCCAGTTGGCCAAAAGTGAAACTGTCATTTTAACCACTCAGCAATCAGGTTGAAGGTCTAGTCCATGATTATCAAGGTTAGGCAAACCACATGCCCACACCCAACTAAATGAGAGTAGACAAGTATTATCCTTCCACGTGTTTGGAAGAATGGGAATATCTATGAATAGCACTGAAGACTATCATGTCCCCAACACCTGAGGGCAGAAGTTACATGCTACAAGAGTACTTTGTGCCAGTCACTGCTCTACACACTTGCCATATTGAATTGTAATTTTGGAGGTTCCCCCCAACACTGAACTCCTTAAGGGCTGTGATGGAGTTAACCATGTCTCTAACTGCAGATCCCAGAACACAGGTCAGAACAGAGCAGGTGCACAATGTGTTGAAAGAATAAACTTTTTGGGGGGCGCCTGGGTGGCTCAGGCATTTAAGTGTCTGCCTTCGGCTCAGGTCATGATCTCCAGATCCTGGGATCGAGCCCCAGGTCCGGGCTCCCAGCTCAGCGGGGAGTCTGTTTCTCTCTCTCCCTCTGCTTCTCCCTCTGCTTGTGCTTTCTCTGTCTCTGTCTCTGTCTCTGTCTCAAATGAATAAATAAAATCTTTTTAAAAAATAAACTTTTTTTAAACAACTAAACTTTTTGCTTATCTGATATTTTTACAAGGTATACCATAGCCTCAAATAAATTAGTCCTTCTTTTCCTGAATTTCCAGAAGGAATAGACATCATTTCTGAAATCATTAGGACTCCTGGAACCCAGAACAGCTAAGGAAATGATCATATGTGACTGGATAGATGATCAATAGAGTGGGGAAATGAAACATTAGCATCAGCAAACATGCTGTCAGCTTCCTAACTGCAGAACAGTAACAATACACCCAACAGGTGAGCAAGAAAGCCTCTGCCTCGTGGGTGGAGTAAATGTCTCTTACATTGTGCTCACTTTATTTCCAGAAACACTTTGTGTGTGCTCTCTTTGGTTATTGGTATAGACACTTGCATGAATATTTATGCAAATACACACTTAATTTTATATTTTAATAAACCTTTGCCTTTTGCCAAATATAGAAGCTAAATGTCCAATGCCTTAAAAAGTGTAAGAACGTTCCAGAGGTGTAAGATCTCCATAATTTTCCTTCTTGGTTTGCTATTTTTATAACCAGACATAGCAGATGGGGGTGATTAATGAATTCCATTAGCAATGGTAAATTTTTAACAAGGAAACCTCCCTTCCCTGAAATCCACTCCCTTAATCTTCTTATCAAATTAGTACCTTTATTTTCACAACAAAAATGGTATTCCTCCCCAGTAGTTCATTTTCAGTTCAAGCCCTGGTGGGATTCTAATTTACTCCTTACCATTAGAACTCCAATACCACGTGATGCATCTGTCCTTATTTATCTGTGCCATATGCATTCATGGAGATAAAGAATTTCACATTTGTGTTACTGAATGTTTCCAGTTCCTTGATTTGCTTGCATAGACCCTACAATAACATTTCCCTTTCCTCTGCACTTCTAAGTTGCTTTGCAGTACAAAGGCTGGATTCAGAGGGAGTGAATTCTAAATTACTCTCGCCACTGGACCAGAAGGCTTCTGATCTGCCAGTCACAGGTCATGTGAGCAAGGCACTGAGCTGCCCTGGCTCCACAAGCTAGAAGTATTTTCTCCTGCACCTTAATCATTCATTCATTCATTCATTCATTCATTTATTTCAGAGAGAGAGAGAGAGCTGCATGGGGTGGGGGTGGAAGGGGCAGAGGGAGAGAGGAAATTTCAAGCAGGCTCCATCCCCAGCATGGAGCTGGATGCGGGGCTGGATCTCACAACACTGAGATTATGACCTGAGCTGAAATCAAGAGTTAGACACTCAACCCAGTGAACCACCCAGGCGCCCCTCTCTAGCACTTCAAAATTACTATCAAAGCAATATATTGTACAAAGATGGGCAAATACACAAACTATGTTAAACCTGCCAAAAACTAGCCCATTTAACACTTAACATTTTGGTATATTTCTTTCTATTCATATATTCTCTCTCTCACTCTCTTTCTCTTCCTCCTCTCCTTTTTTTCCTCTCTGTATGTATTTGTGTTGTCGAATATATATATATGATACACACACAAAAGAGGAGTTAAACTGTAATAGTGTTTTGAAATTCACTTTTTAAGCTTACTAATATATCACATTTTCCCATAAAATTGAATATTTTCTACATCAAAAACTAATGATGTACTGTATAGTGACTAATGTAACACAATAAAATAAAATAATTTAAAAAAGCATAAAAAAAGAAAAATCTATTTTAATGATTGGGTAATATTCATCATATAGTTGTAGCATATTTTGTTTAAATAAATTTGTCTATTATTGGGCATAAGAGGTCTCCTATATTTTACCTCTATCACTTAAGAAACAACATACTCCCTTCTTTGTAAATATTTTTGCACATCTCTGACCTTGGCTAAGGTTAATTTACTTAAAGTAGAATTACAATTTAAAGGGTCTGAATGTTTTCCAGGGTTTAGATGCCCTCCAGATAATCTACATTAATTTATGTTCTGCCAGCAGTAAAGGAGAGTGTCTGTTTCCTGAACTCTTGCCAATAAGGGGTCATGTCATTTTAATTACATTTTTGACAATTTGGTCTGCGTAAAAATGGTATTTCCTTGTTGTAATTTGCATTTCTTTAATTCCTAGTATAGTTGGAGCTTTATTATTTTTCTCAAATACAAAGGTAATAAGCGATACTGTAAAAGATGCAAACATTAAGATCTTTGAACTAAAATACTTTTTTAAACTATATCACAAGTTTGGTTTTGGGGTATTTTTAAATAGACTTTATTTTTTAGAGCAGTTTTAGGTTCACAGCAAAATTGAGTGGAAGGTGCAGAGATCTCCCATATGCTTCCTGCCCCCACACACGCACAGCCCCCCCCATGATCGACAACCCCCACCAGTGGGTACATCTGTTATAATCAATGAACCTGTTTGGGCACGTCATTATCACCCAGGACCCACAGTTTACGTTAGGGGTCACTCTTGGTGTTCTACGAGTTTGGACAAATGCATAATGACATATATTCACCATTCTAGTGACATACAGAGTAGAATACTCAACTTTTGAGTAAACATTTTCTATGATCTCACACTCCTAAATTAATCATGTTTAATAGCATGGCATATCCTTTTTCAGACATCTTTTTCTCCAAAATATACTGTCTGTGTTTTCTCTTTTGGACCTAAAGGGGTTTATTAAGACCATTTTTCCTAAACACACAAATTTCTCCCCAGGAGGAATGCTAGTGCCAGTTGTCAACACAGTAATTTTTATATTCAACTGCATTTTCTATTTTCGCTTCAGATGTTATTTCTTTTCAAAGATATGATGTTATTCACACAGTTGACGTTTCTGTCTTCATCCTGTTCTACTCCATATGGGCCTGTTCAGATCTCTGTAGGATTCTATCATATGAAAATGGCATAATTCAGCCATTTTTCCATGTATGGGCATTTAAGTGTCTTCTAGTCTTCCCTTTTACGTAGTGGTGCTAGGTGCCATAGTAAACATCTTCATACGTGAGGTTTTCTGAATGAGGGAAATGCAGGCATCTAGCACATGCCCATCATCAACTGTCTTCCAGAGAAATCGCCCTATTTACATTCCCACCCACCAAACACCACAGGACAGAAATGTCGTCTTTTCTCTACCTCTCCATCTTCACCAACACTGGCTACTGTCCTGTTTTTTGCTCATCAAACTTATTTCTTTAGCCTACCTGGAATTCATCATGGGCTATGGTGTCAGGTGTACATTTCACTCTATTTTCCCCATGTGGTGGATAATTGCAAGAGTAACATACTGCACCAGCTGGTCTTTCTGTCGATGTTTTGTCCCAGAGCTTTGGTAGAATCCGGTAGAGCAAATACACACGGATTGCCTTCCGAGTCCTTTGCTCTGTTTTCTTGGTCTATTTGCTCATCCCTGTGAACACATCACCCTGTTCTAATTATTCTAATGTTATGGTAACTACTCCTCATGGTCATCCCTCTTCAGAATGCCTTTTCTGTTCTTCTCTATTCTTAGCCCATGTGGAGTTTACGATAAAGCTAATGTCAAGTTTCATCGACAACCCCGTGGGATTTTGACTGAAGCTATATAGAATTCAAAAGTTAATTTAGAGGGAACTGATATCATCCCACTTGTGAACACAGAATGCATTTCCCCTGATTTAATTATTTGTAAACTGTGTTATAATTTTTTTCAATAAAAGTCATTCTCATCTCTTGTTAGATTTATTCCCAGATTCTTATGAGTTTCACTGTGTTGTTGGCAGAAACTGTTATAATTACATTTTCTAATTCATGGTTGCTGGAAACAATAACTGTGTCTCTTTCTTTCTTCTTTCTTTCTTATCTCTTCATATTTTACTTGGTTTGGGGACTTTTGTGGAGGGGGCAAGGGAGTCTTTTTTCCTTGTCTTACTATACTTGCCAGGGGTTCCAGTACAATATTAATCACGAAACAATGATCATAGACAACACTTTCTTGTTCTTCACTTCAAAATAAATGTTTCTAATGTTCCACCACTCAAATAGGATGATTTCTGTGTCATTGATGTCTTTTATTAAATTCAGAACGTTCCCTTTTTTTTATTAGTTTGCTAAGAGTTGTTATTCGATCATGTATGAGTATTAAATTTAATTAAATGTTTTTTCTCTGCATCTACTGAGATGACCATATGGTTTCTCCATAAATCTGGCAACAGAAGGAATTATGCTAATAAGTTTTCACATATTAAGTTATCCGTGCTCCCCACGCTTTTCAGGCGGAATGAAATACTTTCTATTCCTTTTGTGTGTCTCATTTTATGATCAATATGTTTTTCATCTTGTGAAAATTTAAGAGTCGTATAATTTGTCCTGAGTTCTCCCAGGGACTAACTTTATAGCTTTAAATAACATGGACAGATAGCACTAAATATTTGTTCCTCAACCCCAGAAAGGAAATTTTAAAAATGAAATGATTTTCGCCTCTCTCCTATGACCATCCCTTATATGTCCACTTGAGCCCACTCTGACCTCTTCCTTTTATTAACAAGTACAGGAAATTTAGTCTGTCTTTATCACTGATTATTTTAGAAATTTTACCCTGGAGTCTCTTCCTTCAAAATGTTGACTTTTACAGAGTTCACTACACGTGTTTACCGCTGGTCCCATATTTAAATGCTCATCACCTTCCATGACACCTTTCCCTTGCGTGAGCTCTTTATTTTTACTCATTTCAAGTATGGCTTGCTACCTTTCCAGGAAGAGTTCATTGCATTTTTGATAACTTTTTGTTGACATGAAGAACAACCTCACTGGGTACAAAAGTGGGGGCTCACGGTTTCCCCTCTAAATGCCATGGAGTCTGCTTCTGTGACAGTTGTGTAGGTCAGAGTCCGGGTACAGACATGTCACATCTTTCTTCTCCTCTAGGCTGACTGTATTTCTTCTGTCTGAATGCTTGTAAGGGTAGTCTTTCCCCATCTTTAGAGTTAACTCATTTTACCAGGATATATTTCAGGATGAATTTTCTCTATTCATATTTTCCAGGAATGTGATGTGGGCTTTCTAGCAGCAGATCAAGTGCCTCCTTCATGTTGGGAATGGTTCCTTCAATGACATCTCTGAATATGCTTCATTGCTTTGCTGGGTTGTGCTCCACATCAGAGATACCCACTGACGGTGTGTTGGACCTCCACTGCCTTTTTCTTGGATGGTATTAGTTTCAAGTTCATTCATTTCTTTGTTGTATCTTTATTCTGGGTGGATATCAGCTTCACAGCGAAAAATGTGGTGTGTGTCCGTTTTGACAGCAGATAAACCAGGGCTCAATTGTGGTTCTGCATTTACTTTCTCTTTGACCTTGGACAAGGCATTTAAACTTGCCAAGACAGGTCTCCGTCTATACGCTGAGAAGTACCTTGTCAGGAATTGTTGGATGTTTAGCATGACGTCTGGCCTCCACTTACTAGATGCCAGCAGAACTCCATCCCCTAGTTATGACAACCAAAATAGTCTCCAGACATTGCCAAGTGTCCCCACTACTAGAGCATATGGCATTTTAAATAGCAATTCCACGTGCAGAATTTTATCCTAGATATTCTTACACGTGTGCGTCAAGATAGTTGTAATACATAGCATTTTTGAAATAAAAGGTACAAAGTGGAAAAGCAGGAAAGCTTAAACATTCAGAAATAATGGATGGTGTTTGTATCAAAAGGAATATTACGCAGTAGTGGAGAGCTAAGAAGTACATTTATGTGTGCTGACATGACATGATTTTT
Organism: Leptonychotes weddellii; assembly: GCF_054177405.1. NCBI lineage: Eukaryota > Metazoa > Chordata > Mammalia > Carnivora > Phocidae > Leptonychotes > Leptonychotes weddellii. The sequence continues at coordinate 3,426,981 of NC_138371.1, forward strand.
AAAAAAATTATTATACTATTCTGCTCCTTCGGTAGATTATGTTGCTGTTTGTGAAGGAAATTTCTGGAAAGATACACAAAAATCTGGAAATGACAGACTGAGGGTCTGGATAGTTACAATAAGAGAGAAACTCAACTTTTTCTGTATACACTTTGGCATTAATTGAGTTTGTTTTATTACGTGCATTTATAATGCATGTAATTTCTTGGAATTAACAAAGTAAAACTAATGAAAAGTCACACTAGCAGAGACACAAAATCAATACTGAAGATACTGTCAAGGACATGAGGGACAGACTTCAGGATTTATACAAAATAAAATAGAAAAGAGGGGCCATTATGAATAAGACAGTAGAATAAATGTTAAAATATTCAAAATATTCAAAGATGCTCAAAAAACTTACTTGAAATATGAATACTCCTGAGTCCGTGAATCAGACAGGCACATGGCATTTCAGCCCATCTGTCCAGTGCATTGACTCAGTCTGTCCATGGTCCAGTGCTAGGCATTCCGATTTTTCTGGAAAAACTCAACATCGTAAATCCTGGAAAAGAGAGCTCTCATCACTTTCTTCCTCACAAATCCCTGGATGATTTGCAACTATTTTCCCGCATGCAATTTCCCATGTGCCCCGCTGTGAAACTCCAAAGTATCCTGTTGTAGCTTACTTAATATCACTTGGAATACATAGCCTAATTTAGGGTGATTTGTTTCTTCACACCTTGCAGCTTTTCTCTGAACCTTTCCAAAGATAAGCTACGTTATCTCATTTGTGCACAGTAGAGACTCTCTCTCCCAGCAGAAGAATGTATTTTCCTCTTACAGGTCCTACAATCCTTGTCAAATTCCTTCCACGCTATTCAAATGTTATTGTGTTTATAAAGGGAGTGTTCCTTCTGTTACATTTTCTAAATGCTTGTTTTTCGGGTAAGGGGAAGCCAGTGATTTTAAATTATTAATTTAAAAACCAAGCAACTCCCTAAATTCTACCAATTCTAATAATTTCTTTAGTTGATTATTCTGTGTTACCAGATGTGCGATTATATTAACATGGAATGATCTCTTATCTAATTCCAATGGTTGATACTTGCAAAACAACATTATGAATATGAATAGTGGACACAGGCATCCTTTTCACTGCTCCGACTCTAATCTGAATGGTTTTACGTGGCACCATCAAGCATGACCATGATTCTTGTTGTGAGATTTTAAAGCCCATATTCCAGAACCACAGTGCATTCCTCTATGTAAGGGTTGTGGTTTAGCATGTGTGCATGCAAAATTTATTAAGGTAGATTCGATTTTATCAGAAACGTTCGTTGGCATTTAATGGACTGATTGTGTTATTTTCTTCTTTGACTGTTGAATGTTGAATTAATTAATAGATTTTCATGCCTGGTTAGCTGTGGTTGATATGCTTGTTATTATTTTTTATTTTTTTTTGAAGGTCTTATTTATTTATTTATTTGAGAGAGAGGGACAGTGAGCGAGAGAGAGAGAGCACAAACTGGGGGAGAGGCAGAAGCAGACTCCCCACTGAGCAGGGAGCCCGACTTGGGGCTCGATCCCAGGACCCTGTGAGCATGACCTGAGCCAAAGGCAGACGCTTAAAGAACTGAGCCACCCAGGCGCCCCAATATGTCGGTTTTTAAATCCTTGCAGAGGGAAGGCTATGCCTGCCCAGCATCAGGGTGCAGATGGATTCTAAAGTGAGTGTTTAGGTCCCAGACCAGTCCTTTCAAGGTAGAGGAAAGAGGAAATTTTTGACTTGCTTGCAGCTTTTCTCTGCCAAGGGGTGGGGAGCTGAGGCGCAGAGGCGGAACCAAGGAACTGGGAGCTCCTGGGTGCCTTGGGTGCTGCTACGTGCCTTCTCTGTGCATTGTAAAAGGTGCATGCCTGCACACCTGCACACACACACACACTTGCACGCACACACACACTTGCACGCACACACACACACACACACACACACCTGCACACTGTACGTTTATACGCCAAACCTCCATGGCCAAGGTTTGAAATGCAGGTAAGTTAACATAGAAACCTAGAAGGAGTCAAGGGTCATTGCCACGAGGCCCGGGCAAGCAGCTGGAGTGGAGAGCTAGATTCGGCCATTCCTTTTGCGACAAGGCTGGTCCTCGGGGAGTTGTCAGGGGATGTTCCCCACAGTCCTGGAGCCTGCTCCAGGAACCCTGCAGCTTGGCATGTCCCCCAGCACGGAGCGCGCACAACCTCTCCCCTGTCCTGCTCAGAGATAGGGGTCCTCACTGCTCTTAACTGTCTCAGCGTCAGAGGTGAGGTCTCCCGGGCTGACAAGTCACCTAAATGCATCTTCACCGATAGGAAAGGGTTTGGCCAGTGTGGCTTCAATTCTCTGTCTCCCTGCACAGTGCAGAGGGACACCTGGGTTTTCTGTGCTTTCACTGTGGCCGTCTGAAGTTTCACATACATTACTGTCATTTATCTTCATGTGCGCACATGGTTTGCAGGTAGAACTCTGGGGCTGCCAAGTGCTCAGAGGCTGGCCGTGGCCTCCTAACGTGTGGCTTGGGGCTGGGGCCACCCAGACCACCAGCTTTCCACCTGCAGGCCCGAGAGGAGAAGGAGCCGAGCCCACAGTAAAATGTAGACTGTCTAAGCTCCACCTTCGACTGACCTTTGTTACACCAGGTGGAAATGAGTAACAGACATCTTTCCACAGAACTGAGCTCTCTCTCTGTGGCGTGACTCTCAGGAAATAGGAGGGTTTCAGGGAAACCAGATCTAAAGGAGCGCCGAGAGCCCATAAAGAATAATTATAACCATGAGCCACAAGGAAGAGGAAATGGACTCAGGAGCCTGATAAATAGGATTTTATTAACTTATTAACCTCCCTGGCTGATCTAGGAAGCTAAAAGCCAGACCTCTCGGGTCAGCAGTGACGGGCACACGCCGGCACCCCGCAATCAGAGGGCGCCCAGAGGAGCATATTTACCACAAAAGAAGAAAATGCAGTCACAACAGTCTGCGCCTGCCACGTCTTTATTCCTGGGGGAACATTGGCTGGAATTATCTTGAAGTATGAAGCTAGTGATATTTCATCCCTAGTCATACTGGAGATAAAAGACCTGATTTGTTTTTTCAGTATAAAGCAATATGAAGCAAAACGTATTTCCTCCTTTCATGGGAAGATTAATTTAGGTTTTGGGAATATAAAGTTGAGCCTGGAAATTGGCGATGTGTGACCATCCCCACCCACAGGCCGTTGCCAAGGCTCAGAGGAAGGCAGGGACCACATGGTGGGTCTCCAGACAAGTGGCCAAGTGGCTGTGGTCCCTCCCTCACCGTAACCCTCCCCGGACAGGGTCGTCCCAGGTGGGGGTGGGGCAAGGCCAACCCTGGGGGAGTGGCCTTCAGCGGGCTCTCTCCTCGATGACTTCATGAGGCTGCAATTCCTTTAAACTCAATGGTCCTCTGAGCTGTTTGCTGCTCCAACAGGCAGAACATGGGCCCAGAAGCCAGTGTGGGGGCCCTGGCTCCGGAGGGAGGAATTCCAGCAGCAGGTGGGCTGGGACGTTAAGGGCCCCTTAGGGAGGCTGGGGCAGCAGTGACCCTGCTAAAGGCCCGGTGGGTCTTCAAGCTCCAAACCTCCCTGTGGCTCTCCATCTCCCAGAGCCAATCCTCGGTCCTTACATGTGGTGACACCATGGCCCGTCCCCGTGACCCCCCACATGGCCGACCATGCCCCCACCCTCTCCCTGCTCGTGGGCTTGTGTCAGGGCCTTTGTGGGAAATCCTCGGCTGCATTCCCACAGGGGGTTCAGGGGGTTGTGAACTGCAGGGTGTTCCCTCTTCCCCTTCAAGGTTTGTCCTTTACCTTGTCAACCGGGCCACCAGCAGCTGTGTGTTGGCACCTACTCCTCACTTGGCTCTATTTTTCCATAGCACATATCGCCTTGTGGCTTACGAGAATTGATTTACACTCCATCCATTTAATACTATGCTTATTATTTGCTCCCCCATAGACTGGAAGCACCATGAGGCCGGCGTGCTTCGTTTTCTCACGTATGGGTTCCAAGCCCCTAGAATCACAAATGGGCAAATAGAGCAAACTTTGAGGCACTGTGTGAGCCTCACGTGGCATGTTCCCATCAAGTGTGGCCTCGCCTGTGTGTGGTGTTTCTCCAGCCCCTTCCTCGCCAAGACAGAAACACGGGGGGCAAGTGGTGCGTGGGGGGAACAACGGCTTTAAAGAATTGTCCCTTTACTGCCCCATCCCTGAAAGGATCCTGCGCGCCTCCAGAGGCAGGTAGGCGGTCTCTGCTGAACGTGCTGTCAGGGGCCCCCGAACAGTAGGTGGGCAGCCATGATTCATGAGTCATGGCACCAGGCCCAGCAACAGAGAGCCAAGAGTAGTGTTCCTGCTGCCTTAAGTCCAAATTTCCTGGCTCAAATCAGGTTGTGCAGACCATGGCTATCGTTATAACACAGCTACCAGGATATAAATATTTGTAAAGTGTTTCATTCAAATCCTCCTTCCAAAGAAACGGGGTGAAGGGGGCAACCACACGCCACTGGGTCTCAAGGACACCGTTGTTCTTCCCTTCCCGGGCCTTAATCAAGAGCCCTCTTGCTGCGCACGAACGTCATTTTCTCTGCTTGTCTTTCTTTCTTAACTCGTTTGGGGAATGCATTTGCTTATTTTTGTCGTAGTTAGCAGGGAAGTGACATAAAGACAGAGGAATTTCAAGACTGAAAGGGAAACCCTATTCCAGAGAAGCTAACAAGTTCATGGCCGATGGGGCAGCCTGATTTCTCAGGAAGACTGGACCAAAGGGGAAAGCACAGCTCTGTCAAGCCAGGGACAGCCTCCGGCTGACATGACAGAAACCACACAGACTGTTGCCCCCACTGCAATCGGCATTAACCCTCGTGTGCCTAACGCTGAAAACCCAAGCCCAGGCTGTTTTCCAGCAAGGGTTTCTGGGAGTTGTCTGCTGCCAGGGGGCTGTGTTGCATGTGCCCTTGGAAGAGACCGCCTGTGGTCTCCCCTTTCTGCAGGGCGACAAAGTGCAATGCGGTGCAGCAAATGGAAAACTGTTGTTTCGTGAAATAGAAAATGTAAGAACCAGTAGATCTTTTCTATATCTGAAGCAAAACTCCCCACTTCAAGTCTGTTTTAAGACATTTGGTTTGAAAGTTTCAGAGAAAAATAAATCAAACGACCAGAATCCGGAGGCCTTCACAATAAATCCCATTGTTTTTCTTGGTAAATTAACACATTGGTAGGGCACCGTGTGGACCTCTTTTTAACATTATGTATCAAGATCCCTGAAAGAGTGCTTTTTGACTCCCAGTCTCACCTATAGAAATGTGCCCTGAAAAAAAAGTTTTTTTAAAGTGGTCTCAGGTCTGTTCAATGCCCTCTTTTTCGTAACGAGGAAGAAAATAAGAACAGTTTAAATAATGGTAGAATAATGGCCAAATCATTAATGGTACACCCATAATATGGAATATTATAAATCCATAAAAATCATATTCTCCTGGTCTCAAGGTCTCCAAAAGCATGACCTTTTTTTTTTTTTTGGTCTAAAAAAAGACGAAAGAAAAATGCCAAAATGTTGCCGGAAGTGATATGTGAATTGTATGCTTAGAGACAATTTTTCCTTTTTTATATTTTATCTCTTTCCCTTCTTTAAGGGATTCATATATTACTTTTATCCTTTGCAGAAGTAATGAATACCATCTTAAAATAAAGTAGGACATAGCCTTGGGGAATAAGCTGAGGTGGATTATGCGCACGGTTTTGTTAAATCTGGTATTGGGGGCACCGTCGAGAAGTACCCACCAGTGTGCTGTGTACTTGGTTACCCATTGCCCCGCACTCATCCCCAGGGTCCATGTGCCCTTCGGCTGAGTCAAAGTGCTTTGAACTTTGGTGGAACAAGGCCCAGGAAGACAACCTGCTCTTCTGGGAGAAGGAAGCGCCCTGGTGCCTGGATAGAACCCAGCCACCAGTGGTTTCCTCCTTATACCTTAGAGACCCAGAACCTTCTCCCCTCTTCCTCTTCCTGTCCTGGGATTCCCTCTGGTCTCTTTCCTCCTACCCTGTCACAAGACCAACTATAAATCCAGCAGGGGCAAGAATGTGTCCTTAGGGCTTTGTGATGAAATAAAACCAATGGTATTTCACTTTCTGGCTCAGAGTTTACTTTCTGCAAGTAAAAATAATGCCTACAGATCCCTTTCTGGCTCCAGCAAACATAAACGATGTCTCTGAGAAACAACTGTTTGATTAATGCAGCCAATTCCAGCAAACAACTTAAAAATTCCATGGAGAAAATAAAAGCCAGTAAAAATGCCTGTGTGACTACATAGGCCAAGCCAGTGCTGGGGCTGGGCAGGCAACCGTGTTTCCACTGCTAGTGTTCTGCTCCCCAAATGTCTGGACACCTCCAGGCACAGTCCCAGTAAACAGGAAGCTGCTCATCATGCTAGGTAGAGTCCATTTCCTCATTTCGTTTTATTCATTGGTTTTGACAATGTTTATTGGCTAAGAAAATGAACATGCGTGGTAAGCAGCTTAAGCCCTGCAGCATAAAATACAGCCCATGTGTTTTACACATTTATTGCGGATCTATTAAAATGCAGCTCTGAGTACATGGTGTCCATCAGGACAGCTCAAGCTGGGCAGTTGCCACTGGCCTCCCCAGCTGTGTCTCTTCACCAAATGCCCAGACTTCCCTCCACAGCTCCATCACCATCCAGGGCATGGGGGAGAGTGTGTGAGGAGGGGGCGCCTCTTCTCAGAGCATCCCAATCACCTGATACAGGGGAGACACTATTCCACAGGCCGGTCATCTCCAGTAAAGAAATGTTGTAATCGATTGATTTCTGAGCTGCTGACTGGGTGTTGATTTGTTTATCGCTTTATTCATTGAACAAATATTTTATTAAGTGCCTTCTGCGTTAGGCTTATGAGCACGAGCAGCTGTAAGAGAGAACAAACTTGTGAGGGTGGTAAGAGAAAGAAACAGGGGATCCTTTGGGGGAGGTCACTCATCATCAGTGGGAATCCATGGCCACATCCAGGCTACTGCCAAGAGGGGACTTGTTCATTGCCAGGTACATTCCATTTCCTCATTTGGTTTTATTCACGGATTTGGAAAACGCTCACTGGGCAAGAAATGGAAGCGTCGGGTGAGGTTTCAGCCTCAGAGAAGCCGGGGTGGCGGAAGAGGTTGTCAGAGGCAGGCAGCATTCCCAGCAGGCAGAGTGGCATCAGGCAAGGCCGGAAGTCAGGAGAGCATGGTGCTTTCAATGATCCATGAATAGAGGGCACAGCACAGGGTGCCTGGAGGGGAACAGAACCATCAGATGGGCTGGGTGTGGTGCCGAGTTTCTATCAAAAAGTCTTACATTGTTTGCTTTGTTTCCATGTGTACTGGCTTAGATCTGGTCTTCACCAGATCTCTTCAGGATGATCGTGACTGCTTAGCTCATAGCCCTGCCCCGTTCTCTCCATCCTCTAAATGTCCTCTACACAGGACAAGAGCAGCTTCCCATGGTCCTAATGTTGAGGGGGACCATAGGGTGGGACAGTAATGCGTGCAAGCAAAGACAAGCAGATCCTGCATGTGGCGGTGGTAGAAGTCATTCCTCCTGACCAGATCGACATTTTCACGTTAAGCAGACATGAAATCCCCTGAGGCAACTCTGTCTTTGCTGTAAGTTCATCTTTATGCTGCCCACCTAGCCCTGTCATGGGCCAGAAACTATGGAGACAGGGAGTGAATGAAAGATGTCTCCACAGTGAATCATCAGAGCTGCCAGATCTCGACACAGTGGTCTTCTTTAGGAGCACCCAGTAGCAGAACTGCCCCATGGTGGAACATGCCCCATGATGGAACATGCTCCCTGCCTTTGTACCAGCAACCAAGACTAGGTGGGCCTTCCCCTCACCACACTGCCCACCTGCTGGCCTATCCCTTAAAGTGGGGATGCAGAGGTATCTAGGACACCAGGACAACCATAGAGAGGACCAAGAGAGCACAGTCTGCAGCCCATAGGCCTATCTTCCACAATTCTAGTGGGTCAGGGCCTCAAGCTTCATGATCCCCAGATCCCATCATCACCTGTCCCAGGGCCTATGGGACACAAAGACTTTGGGAGTCTCAAAGCATTGTGTTTTCTAACAAACCTACTTCTCCAGGGCCCTTGGAGTCTCTAAGGGGCATTATGGCTGCTGATCTCCATCCCGGTCTCCTTCCCTCAGGAGCCTACCAGTCTTTGTGCCTCAGGTCCACCCCAGGGAGTCTGAGTCCCTGCCCATGGAGTGGGAGTCTGCTCGCCTCCAGCTGGAGTCCTTGAGGAATAGGTAACAACTGCCAAGGGTCATCTGCTGGAATCCAAGTCCCCATATTAGGCCTCATTGGAAGAGCAGACCAGAGGCCTGGCAAGATATATGCTTCCAAGGCCCTACTGTTTTGTTTGTTTGTTTGTTTATTTGTTTTTATGTATTTATTTATGTATTTAGAGCACATGAGCTGGGGAAGGGACAGAGGGAGAGGGAGAGAGAGAATCTCAAGCAGACTCCAGACTGAGCACAGAGCCTGATGTGGAGCTCAATCTTACAAACCCCAGATCATGACCTGAGCTGAAATCACGAGTCAGTCACTTAACCGACTGAGCCACCCTGGTGCACCCCAAGGCCCTACTGTTTGAAACAGAACCTAGTCCTGGTTTGGGTATTGTTTAACAAAATAATAAAAAGTTATATAAAACTTTCCAAATAATTAAGGTAACAACAAAAAAGATAAATATGGTTTCTTTTTGCAAAATTTCTTAGGCTTCTATTAAGCCAGGGTCTAGCTCCCAGTATTTCCCAAACTTACTCAATCATGTGTCTTTTCCTCATGGAAATCCTGAATGGACTTTTCTTTTGCGGAATTCAAGTTGGGAAAAGATGAAGTGAATTATTAGATAAAGTGGGAACAGGACATCAGGAGGACAGCTGAGCCCAAAATGTTATCATAATTCTGGAAAAATTGGAAATAATCTTAATGTCCTCTGGACAAATAGATGAGATCATATTAAAATGCCACTCAAGATGCAGTCATGTAGCCCATATAGCATATAAACAATATAAAGAAATTAGATAAATTTTAAAAACAAGGCACAAAACTATGTGAACGATGATTATAATTACATATTAAAAATCAAATTTGGCTCCTGGCTATGGGGGAGTAAAAACGTTGAGCCTCGTTCTCCTACTTTGACCAAATAAAACACTTGACAAGCTACATGAAACAACCATTTCAAAAATTGGAAAAGAGGAAGTGCAAGACTACGGTTCCCGAGATAAAGGAAACAAACAAGGTGGAAAAAAAATTTCCTCAGCTTACCTCAAGGAAGCAAATTCTAACCTGTAGAGTAGAGAGGAGAATCCCAAATAGAGCAAGGCCATATCATTGAGTCAAAGGGGTAGAGATCAAAGTTTGGAGAAACTGAGGACCTTGCAAGGCACAGTGCCAGAGGGGAAGAGCTATGAAAAGAAGGAGTTTCAGAAATCTTCATAAATGTCTCCTTAATTCTCTGAATAAGGACCATTCTGTACCTGCATAGTGAAACTCTGTGAGTCTGGATAAAGAAAACCTTCCAGGGGCAAATAAGTTACCAGGAAGCTATAGGCCAAACAATCCCCAGAATCATTCAGACAGAGCCAGAAAGTTTTTGACTTGCTATATCCAGAGAGGAGAGACCTTGTGGAATGCACAGGGTCTTCAGTAGAGACCCCAGAAGGGCCATGCTGTAGTAGTGGGCTAAACTAGCCCTAGAGGAAAGCCATTAAAAGGACTAAAAATACACCTCAAATACACCTCAAAAATAGCGAATTAATCCACAAGTAATTATCCATCATGACAAAGTCTAACAGTCTATAAAAAACAACCTAGCACTAAAAAGGTTGACAATGTCTGATATCTAAGAAAAATTGCTAGCCATCATAAGAGGCAGAAAGATGTAACACATACACTGAGAAAGCTCAGTCAGTACAAACAGAAACAGATATGAGCAAGATAGTAAACTCAGGAGGAAGGGACTCCATAACAGCTGAGATATATATATATATATATGTATATATATATACATATATATATATATTTAATATGATCAAGGGCTGAAGGAAAACATGAATATAAGGAGGTAAGAAAAGATACCAAAAAAGTGGAATTACTAAAGATGAATAAAGATGAATCTCTTTAAAATATAGATTTTCACTGGATTGGATTAAGAGAATATTAAGGGGCGCCTGGGTGGCTCAGTTAGTTAAGTGTATGTCTTTGGCTCAGGTCATGATCTCAAGGTCCTGGGATTGAGCCCCACATCAGACTCCCTGCTCAGTGGGGAGTCTGCTTCTCCCTCTCCTTCTGCCCCTCCCGACCCACCACTTGTGGTCTCTCTCTCAAATAAATAAATAAAATCTTAAAAAAAAAAAAAAGAAATGTTAAAGAAAATTCTCCAGGCAAAAGAAAAATAATTTCAGATAGAAACTTGAATCTATAGAGGGATGAAGAGGACTAGAAATTATATATATGTACAAAAATATGAGACTTTCTTTTTAGTTTTTAAATTCTTTTCACCAACAATTTGATCATTTAAAGCAAAAAATAATGACATTGATTTGTGTAGTTTATAACACATATAGATAGCAAATGTGTGACAACAGAAAAAATATTATATTTCAGTGACATAATATTATTTGAAAATAAAGTCTGAAATATTAAAAATGTGTATTTTAAATCCTAGGGCAACTCTCCCCCGCCCCCCAAAAAAGAAAGAAAAATAGTGGTAAAGCTAATAAATAATAGTATATATAAAATGGAATCACAAAAAAATGCAAAATTAATTTTTAAAAAGACAGGTGAAGAGGAAAAAAGGGAACCTGTATCAGATTAATAAATAGAAAACAAATCAAAATATGTTACACCTAAACCAACACATAGCTATAAGTGCATTGAATGTAAATTATCTAAACCTGCATTGTTTTATACGGTAGTCACTAGCCACATGTGGCTATTTGAATTTAAATTTAATTAATTATAATAAAATTTTAAAAATGTCAGTCCTCATTCAATCTAGAAACATGTCCAGGGTTCAGTAGGCACAGGTGGCTAGTGGCTGCCATTTTGGGCAGTCTAGATAGAGAACATTTCCATCACCACCAACAGTTCTGTTTGACAATGCTCATCTAAATATATGGACTGAAACACAAACTTTTCAGATGGGATGAAACAACATGGCCCACCTGTATGCTGTCTTCAAAAAACTCAACACAAAACAACAATGCAACAGCCATAAACATAAAGACATAGGTAGATTGAAGTAAAAGAATGGAAATAGAAAAGCCATTCATTGGCCACAAATCACAAAAGAGCTGGAAATGGAGACTTGACAATAGGGGATCCTACCAGGACTGGAGGGGGTCATTTCATATGATAAAGGACTCTCTTCATCATGATGACATGTGATACTAACACACATGTACCTAATAACAGAACTTCAAAATAGATAAGTCAAAACTGACAGAACTTGAAAGAGAAATGGACATACTCATAGTTATATTTGGAGATTTAAAAACCTCTCTCTCAATAAGTGATAGAGCAAACAGAAAATTAATTGGGATGCCCTAGACTTGGGGAACACTATTACCCAAGTTGACCTGAATGATCTTTATAAAACACTACACGCCAAAACTGCAGAAAACATATACTATTCAGACGTACATGGAACATTCACCAAAATAGACAAAGTTCTTGGTTATAAAATAAATCTCAGTAATTTTAAAGCATTGAATTCATAGTGTTGTTGTGTGCTTTATTTTTTTTTTTAAATTGAAGTAAACGATAAATCAGTAACAGAGATGTATCTGGAACATCTCCAGATTATTGCCAGTGAAACAAAACACTTCTAAAGAACACATAGGTCAAAGAAAAACTTACATTTCAAACTAAATGAAAATGAGACATAGCAAAATTTTTAGCGTACAGCTAAAGCAGTTATAGAGGAAATGCTTATGGAAATAATTAAAATCCATGACCTAATCTTCCAGTGTAGAAGCTGGAAAAAGAACAATCTGAACCTAAAGTAAGTGGAAGGGAAGAAACTTAAGAGTGGGTATCCAGGAAATATAAAACAGATACACAATAGAGAAAAATAATAGCACTAAGATCTGGCTTATTGAAAAGATTCAAGAATCCTGGTACAACTGATCAAATAAAAATATATATATGTATATATAAATTCTCAATATCAGGAATCAAAGAGGGGACATCACTTTAGATCCAACAGATATTAGAAGGCCAATAAGAGAATATGTGATAATTGTATGACAACAAACACAGTAACTTAGATGAAAAAGAAATTCTATGAAAGGTACAAAATAACAAAATCCACAAAACGGATGCAAGAAGAAATAGAAAAATCTCAGTAATCCTAGGTCCAATAAAGGAACCAAATTCATAACTTCAGGTTTCTCCCAAAGGAAATACCAGGCCCATGTGATCCCACTGATGCATTCTCCGAAATATTTAAGGAAGAAATAATACCAATCCTACACAAATTCTTTCAGAAAATAGAGGGGGGAGGGAAACTTCCAGATTCATTTTATGAGGCCAGCATCAACATTATGCCAAAACCCAACAAAAGTATTATAAGAAAAGACAACTACAGACACACCCCTTATGAACATATACATGAAAGCCTTCATAGCATATTAGGAAATAATATCCAGCAATACATACAAAAAATATCATTTCCAAGAGGGGTTTATTCCAGGAATACAAGAAAGTCAATCAACCATACTTGTTATACTAATAGAACAAAAGAGAAGGACCACACGATAATCTCAATAAATGTAGAAAAAGCATTCGGTATTAAACCCCACTCGTCTTTTAAAACTGTCAGCACACTGGGGATAAAATGAAATGCCCTCACCTTGATGAAGAGCATCTATAATCAATCTCTAGCTCACTGCATATAATATGGTGAATCTGAATGCATTTTTTTCTCAGGTGGGAAAGGACGCAAAATACCCCCTCTCCACTTCCAGGGAATGTTGTACTGGAAGTCTCAGTCAGTGCAGTACAGCAAGATAAAAAAGAATTTAGAATAAGATGGAAGAAGAAAATGTCTGTAGAAAATCCTTCTCAGGGATCTACCAGAAAACCAAAAAAAAAAAAAAAAAGCTGATGGAAAAAGAAAATCCTTCTCAGGGATCTACCAGAAAACAAAAACAACAACAACAACAACAAAAAAAGCTGATGGAAAAAAAAAAGGAATGACTTAGGCCAGATGAAATAGCCTATGATTGCCACACAATAGTCAACTGTATTTCTGCATACCAGCAACAAACAACTAAAAATTGGAAACTTAAAAATTAATTATTATAATAGCATCAAAAACACAAACACTTGGGAGTAAAGTTAACAAGATGCACATAGGGGTTGTACCACGAAAATTACAAAACACTGTTGAGAAATGAAAGAAGACTTACATAAATGGAGAAGATAATGTGTCGATGGATCCTAAGACTCTCTTGGGTTAAGATGTCTCTTCTCTTGGACTGCTCTATGGCTTTAAGACAGTTCAAATCAAATTATCAGCAGGCTTGGCTTTGTACAAATCTATGGCTTATTTTAAAGTTTATTCAGAATTTCAAATGTCTCCTAATAGGCAAAAGAGTTTAGAAAAGGAGGAAGTTTGAGTATGTAGATACTTCTAGGAGGAGGGCAGATCAGCCAGGGTTTCTACACCTGCTGTTCTGGACATAAATGACTATCCTACTTTCTTACTGTAAAGTTGTCACCGAAACAAATTCACAACAACTCTTCTGGAGCATAGAGACAAATGGAATAATATTTCCTGAATCATTTTATAAAGCTTGTATCATCTAGATTCTAAAATCTGTGCACAAAAAATGGGATAAGGTCAATGTACACACACAGACTGAGTTCACTTACGTGAAACATGACATTAAAAATAATATCACTGAGAGTAAGCAGTGCAATTGAAGGATGGTACTACATCATTTAAGAGAGATTATTTTAATAATTTAGGAAGATTAAATATCAAGGAATCCATTTCTCCTATCTAAAAAAAGAAAGTTAACACTTGTTAGCAGTTAATGGGTATTTAAAAAAAAAATCTGTGAGTGACTCGCCAATGTCATTTTCAATGTCAATCAACTAACGCTCCAGCCCCAATGCAGCAAGTTAATGGCTGTGTCTATACTAGCTTTTCTGTTCTTACCTGAAGGGTCTGTTTATTTAAGCGGACTTTGTGGTTCTTAACCCAACAAAAGTGTTAGTTTAACAAAGAATACCAAACAATTAACCTCTGGTGGAAAAAAGGAAAGGATTAAAATAAGCAAAATTTATCACTTTGTCAGGTTCTGCAAACACCACCTTGATGAGCTAAAAGCCCCTAATAGAAGAACAGATGCCTATAAAGTATGTATCTCAATTATTGTGCTATGTGAATTTCTACCAAAATAGATTGGTGAATAGGGTGGTTGGTCTGCATGAAGCAACATGACAGATTTGATGGATGTCTTCTCCACTGGATTAGCTGGGCGTCTGATTTTGCAATCTTGAGAAAATAGCAGAGAACCCTCTGCACGCTCTTCAGGCTGGAGGGCTGGAGGTCAGAAAGGAGGGGTGCGGGCAGGTCCGTGCGGGTCCCCCCCGCGAGCCAGCCGGCCCTGAGAGTTGCCCAACCCCGCGCTGGCCAGGGGCTCCTGGGGGAGGGAAAGGAAACCCAGGGGCTGTGTCCAAGGCCCCCCTCGGTCAGCTCTGACAACCCGGTGACCTCACGAGTTCTGCTCCTTGTAGACACATCGACGAAGCCAGACAGGGAGCTGCCTTCTTCCAGCCGGAGACTGCAAACCCGTGGACAGCAGGGCCAGGCCCCGCTCAAGACACATCATTACTCTGCACACCGTCGACATCTTCCCCACCAGGTGACTGGAAGACAGGATGAGATAAGGCTGGCAGGCTCGGTTTCCTTTCGGGCAACCTTGGCCTCCTTGATGAAGTGCAGGTGTCTGCCTGCTCCCTGCTACTCACTTGTTCTGTATCTGGAAGCATTTTAGCGGGGTAGGGAGAACCCTGCTTTGAGCTCTGAAACAACCACAGAATGTTCCTTCCAGGGACATTTGTCCCAGAATGAGCTTCCAGGGACAAATAGGAATGTTATGCCTTTTATAGATCCTGCTGAGAGTCCTTTCTCAAAATAATCCCTAAAATACAATGGTAGGAAGAAGCTTTATGTAACCCTCAGCTGGGCCCGGAGTCCGAGGTGTAGGGGGTCTCCACCACCAGATGGAAAGTCTCACTCGTAATGGATCACGTACACACCTTTTGAGTTTTCTCGTGGGGGTCTTCTGCCAAGTGAGTCCGGGGGCTCTCTCTCTGGCCTTGTTCCTCTTCTCCTTCCCCAGGATTCCAGGGATCCTTCTCACCCTCTCCATCGGGCTCTGTCTCAGAGGGTAATGGCAGACACTTGAAGCTTTAGCAACCCCAGCTTTTTCATGGGGCAGCAACTGTCAGACAACACCATCTCTTGTTCTTATTAGACCTTTCTCAGAGCTTACTAAAGTCAAGCAATACCTTACTATTCTCATGAAGTCTCTGGTTAATAGAGTATTGCCGAAAAGCCTCTCCTTTCGAATGGTGTGGAAGGTAAGGAAACAGCAGAGGTGGGAACAGCCCATCCTGCCTGGTCTCCCCCCTTTAAAAGCACATACACATGGACTCCACGAGGATATCTGCAGCCCCCAAAGCCAGCAGGCATCCATGTGGCCTCCAGGTCCATCTCGCAGAATGCCCTCAGCTCAAGGACAATAGGCTCTACGGTTCTCCTGCTTTTCTTGCAGAGTCCTGATGTTTGAATTTTTTTATCATAAAAGAAAAAGCCCTTGCATACCAGAGAAATCTGAAACCTGGCCTGACATCCGTGGGGGCAAGAGTGCATGGTAACAGGTTCAGAGGACAGAATGGGAGGTGAGGGCTGATCACAGGGGAGGACTTGTTTGTTTGAAGAGGCAGGAGACTTGCAGGAAGGGTCACTTTTTATGAGCTGTAAATACATTCCTGAGGCAACTCCTCCAGGTATCCAGAAAGTTCTCGGAAGAGGGGGGTGGGATTGAACTTCACTAATTAAAGGGTCTATCACCAGTGGCGGTCACCAATCTCCGCTCTGAGCTTGTTTATATAACCAGCCCTTTCAATTGCCAATTGGCCACATGTGGCCCCACTTGCTGAGTGCAGAGATGCGGAGGTTAGGTCCCTTAGCTGAGGCTCTGTGGAGGACACAGCCAGTCCCAGCTCCATTTGACAGATTTCAGAGGCAAGAAGAGTTGTCATGAAAAATACAGAGGAACCATGACCTAAGGTTAGGAGAGAGGAGGAAAAATGCCTGAAAACATTCCTTCTTTATATAAAACTGGTCCTTGATGTAGAACAGCACATTAGACTCCTTAGATTTGCAACAAAGCCTCAAGGGTCATGGTCAAGACTTTACAGAGCATTCAGGAGAAATACTAAAGCATGCGGAGTTACTCTTCAGGGCTGCTATCAACATTTCTGTCACAGTGACACGCATGCATAGGAAAAGCCAGGCTCAAATTATTCGAAAATTTTACATACACATCTACCTATGAATAGATATTAGACAGAAAATTCCTGACTCGACAGGTAACCCTATGACACAAAACAAAATAGCCAAGAATAAAAATCAGCGCTCTGTCTACATACTTGAGAAATATAGAGCGTAATATTTCACTTTACAAGGAATGCAGAACTCAGCCTGTAGTTAAGGAGTTTTGCTTTTTGTGTCGATTTTAATATCATATTGTCAGCCTCGAGTGGTGAGACCTTTTATCCTTGCTCTGAACCAAACTAAAAATGTCTTTTCCTTTCCAATATCTTATTCCACCTAAGCAGTTTCTTATTTCCTGCTCATTGTGTGTGCACGTGCATGCACACACATGGCTTTTCTAGGATCCTGTAATATTCTCCCCAATTCTAGCCAGACAGAATATATAAAATTCCCCTTCACATCCCAACAAGTATAGTAGGTGCTTAAGGATTAGGGACCACATGCATTAGTGAATTGATTTCAGAGGGCCCCAGAGCAATTTCATCCTTCAGACCACCTAGTCACTGGGATTACCGTCCCTCACAAAATGTAGATAACATGCACAGTGTGGGCACCTGTTTACCTTAGAACTGCCCTGGGCCTTGGATCTGATTTCACCATGGCCCACCACAGCTGCCAAGTGCCAAATGCTCACGGCCACCTCTGGCCACGGCCAGCCACCCAACATTAGCAAGAGGTGAAAGGTCCCATGTGTCTTGACTAATCTCAGGATGCGTGACTAGTCCAATGTTTTCTTTTTTATGCCCGGATCCCTATTTTGAAAAAAAAGTTTCACAACTGTGTCCACATACTCCTTTCTCATGATTTTGCTTCCTGTGTGTGGCTTTCAGAATAACTTTATGAGCACTGAGCAAGGCCTACTCACTTGGAAATGTCGATTCAGGAAGAAATCATCTACATTCTGGTGATCCTTGATGACCCCGATTCATTTACCCCAGGTCTTTTCCTTTTAAAAGCCAAAATAATATCAGCAGCAACAACAAGAGCACAAACCCTCTACTTGATTAATCTGGATTCAACAAGCCCCAGAAAATGTTGGAGTCCTTGTGTTTCCTGAGAGACGCCCCCGGTGCTCCCTCAAAAGCCTGAATCAGTGGGCTAACACTGGCCCACCTGCACACATAACCTGCATCTTAGCTCCCTAGCTACCCAGTTCTGATTTTGAACTTCCTCCAAGAATCATAGCAACTGATTATAAAGTGTCACTTTGTGCAGAATGTTGAATCCAGATTAAATAGATTTATTATTGTTGGTACGGTTTTCAATAACAAGAGATTGAGGTAAGGGATGTAGGGTGAAGAGGAAGGTTAATAAACCTCAAGCAATTCTCCCTGCACGTGAATGTGATAAGTTCTTTATATAGAATAGTGATTTGTTCTAACAACCCTATGGGAGGGGGTTCTCTCTTTAGCTCTGTTTTAGAGATTAGAAGGTTAAGAAAGTTGCCCAAATTTACCTAGACAGTAAGTGACATAGTAGGTGCCTGACGGCTCCTGTGTTCAAGCTTGATTCTGCTATAACTTGCTGCCTTCTTAGAAGTAACCTATATTCCTCTCTAGGCAGCATGGGACCCGATATTGGATTCCAAGTGACAATCTGTTCAAGATGCATTTTCTTCCTCTTCATGGAAGGCTCTGACAGAGTTTTCTGGGGAACCTGCTGACCATGAGCTCCTCAAGGCAGGACTGTTTGCATTCCTAGAGCCTAGCATAACACTTGACACATAGTAGGAGTTCCAAAAATGTGTTGGGAGGAGTGCATGCATGCACACACTCATGCATGAATGAACAAATATAGGAAAGCATAACACAGACGAGTGTGGGCTCTATTCTGGCCAGAGAGGCTTGTTCATTCCCACCACCCAAGATAATAGGATATTCAATGTGCTGGCTCACAATTACAGTAAATTGAAAGCAATCAGAGGGAAGAAATGTTTGCTGACCTCACCGTGTACACATCTAGGAGAGCTCCATTTATGCAGAACTGCCTGGAAGTTCCTGAGGTAACAGGAAGTAACCTGGGAAAGAAGACAAACGGGAGACAGGATGAGTCAGGGACATGGTCAGCTCTGCTCTGCTCCGCCTTCACCTCCTCTGCTGCTGAGGCCAGCAGCAGGGTATTTTCTTAAGCCCTCCTGACAACTGCTCTCAGTTTCTCCAGGACACCAGGCTCACCACACTGGCCACAGCAACTTGTTACACATAATGCCTGGAGCAGCATGCAAATAAATACCAAGAGAAAAAGGAAATGGTTTTGTCCTGGCTGTTCTGCAGTTGGTCTACAGAAAACAGGAAACAATGCAATAGGGGTAGAGACATAGTGTGAATCACTAAACAATAATTAAGGATCAAGGGGTGAATACATCTAATATCCATAAAACCTGAGAAGGCTTTAGAGTTAGTTCCTAGACAGTCATAAAGAGCAAACCAATAATGAAATAATATTGTGGGAAGAGGTAGTAAAGCGTCACTAGGTATTAAGATGAAGACAATTTAAAATGATATGTGGCATGTATTGGACCATGATGAAAAAACCATGCCCAGTTATAGTCTTCAAAATTGAAGGCCACTATTGTAAAAGTACCTTAAGGAGAAGCTAACAAAATGATCAAATGTTTGGAAAACTAGAAAAATGGGGGAATTGACTTTGTCCTTACTGAAAGGAGTTTAAGATTTAGAGCTTTTCAGACTGGCAAAAAGAATGCAGTTTGACAATTATTAATCAGTGTTTCCTCATCCTTTAGGGAACAGAAATTTAAAACAATGTTCTTAAATGTCTAGTACTTAGGTAGTGCTGTGGACATTAATTGTAATAGGCAGGCTTCAGGGTTCTTGCATATTCACCCAGGATAAGTCTCAGGATCCATGGACATCTGTCTGACAATCTCTTGTCATAGTAAAAGCAGGGGCGTTTGGGAGGCTCAGTGTTCTCTCTGTTGATTCCCCCAACATTGGGAGTCTTTGGTGTTTGTCTTATTTAACAAGACCCTGGTTTTCTTATACTGAGGATCACTTTCTTCTCACACTTCCTCAAAATCCTTAATGACACTCAACTAAGCATCTTCAGCGTGCAGCCAGGCCCTGGGAAGACTTCAAAGGTATGACTGCACTCTAATCAAAAAGTCAACTGATCAACCCAAAGAATGTCCAGACCCTTTAGAATTCATGCCATTTTAGATGACTGTTTAAGTCTGCACCTCGGCATCAAATGTTACCAAGGGAGTGGAAGAAGGGGAAATCTCTGCTACCATGAATGTTGTAACAAGAGGTTACTTGGATTGTCAGGGGTGGGGGTGGTTAAGAAATGTGATGTTCATGCTTAAACTATTAGTCAAAACGCTGTTACAAAAACAGATCATATCACCTATCTTTAAATTTGAAGTCATTTCTAGAGAGAAAACACCTAACTGTCTACATTACTTTCACAAATAAAATTGTCATTAAGTAAATAAAATTGTCATTAAGTGGAAGTGGAAGGAGCTTGGAATGAGTTGGAAAGCAGTACGTTCTGATTTGCCAGTGAGCCTTTTCCCATCATTTATCCTGGAGAAAGCGTAATGCTTGTTTTCTTTTGCTACGGCTGTTTTGATGACTTGGCTCTCATGCGTCGATCCATGCCAGGGCTCATGTGTAAGAACTCACTCTTTATTCCAAGGAGATGGCAGAGAAGTTCAACAGGCAGCACAAAGGTACACGTTGCAAAAGAGGGTACGTGTCTCATAACAACTCCGAGACAGAGACGATTAAAAATGACAGGGAAAGGATGCCCCTGGATTTCAGAATGGCTGTTTCTGTACAAGAAGGAGGGTCCCCTCTGGTGGAGCTGGGAGCAGAGAACAGAGAGCAGCACCCAAGAGAGAGTCAACACGAGTGGAAATGCAGGCGTCCCCACGTCACAGGGAGCACACCTCCAACGGCTGCTTACTGAGGAAGAACATTTCCCACACCATCTCCCATCTCGAAGCCAAAAGAAAGGCAGCTCCCAAGGCATGAGCCTCCCTGGGCCATTCTAAGGGAGGGCTCTCTCCAAAGCTTAACGGGGGGCGTCTGGGTGGCTCATTCGGTTAAGTGTCTGACTTTAGCTCAAATCATGATCTTGGGGTCCCGAGATTAAGCCCTGTATCGGGGTCCCTGCTCAGTGGGGAGTCTGCTTCTCCCTCTCCCTCTGCCCCCACTCATGCTCTCTCTCTCAAATAAATATATAAAATCTCAAAAAAAAAAAAAAAAAGCTTAATGGGGGCCCCAGTGAAGGTCCATGACACACAGGATGCCCACAAAGGAGAGCACAGATTTTCTCGGAGCCGCTGAGAATAAAAGCGGTCAAGCTTTATTTTGCCGCCGCAGGCTCTGTCTCTCTGTTACCAGGTGCCCAGCGCCCTTGGGTTCTGACCTTGATGTTCAACAGCGGGCTCCGAGCCACCGCTCGCTCTCTGCAGAACTGCTTTCACCTTCTTCAGTCACAAAGCCTTTTCCTGTCTTGTGACCAAGATTGCTGGGAATTGCTCAACACTGAGTCTACAGTTTGGAAGGAAAGAGAAGGCACAACAACTGGCCAGTTTTCCCTTGACTCTGATCATAAAATCAAGTTCAAGAGTGGTGTCATTCCACACTCACTGGAATAATGAGGTAAGAAAATGAAACGGAAGGGGTGTCCTTCAAGTGCTCATTATCTGATGCGACTCACAAAGAAATGCTTAGGAAATTGGAAGTGTGTGGGGCAGTCACATGACGGGGGGACTGGAGTCAATATGGCCATTGTTACATGTTTTGGGGTCAACGTTTGGTGAGTAGGGGGATTTTAAAAGGTACAAATTACTGTTCCTATTTAGCAAGTGTTGAAATGAGGCCGGCTATCAAGTCTGTGTACAGTACCTCCATAAGGTGCATGGATCAGTGTTTTAATACTATTTACCACAGTATTGAAAATTAAGACCAAATGCCAGCAAACAATGCACATTCTTCTCTATGTGAACTCTTTCTAATAATCCAGTCAGTACGAGGTTGAATTTCAAGTCTACCTAGAGAGCTAGATGAAAAATGAACAACGTGATCTTTGAAGGATTTAGTTTCACCCAAGGTACTCTGATGTTTTGTCTCCACACAGTATCTCTGTCAATGTAATATGGATAGTGGTCAGGGAATGTCAGAAGCCACAAGATGCTTGAAAGCACATTTTCACTTCATCTGCCTTTCTGACACGTTAGTTTAATTTCATCAGGGGGTTGAAGCTGATTTCCTGAAGCCATTTCCAGGGTCCTTGTGCAAAAAGTGAAAACCATTCCCATTCTTCCAAGACATGTGTTTGTTATTATGTAAAAATTCTCTTGTGCCATTCTGGCACTGACCCCACCACCCCACCATCACCGCCTCATGGATTGGCCTTAACCATTGTGTTTCAAATGCACTCATTTTCCAAGGCTTTCTGGGACAAGCATCAGCCCAGCACTCCCCAAAATGTAGGGAACTTTTCTACTCTGGGGTTCCATATCCCAGGCCTCACGCAGCTTTCTACCATGTGAGGGGGCTTGAAGGGGGTCACCGCATCACCACCAGGTGTCCTAACAGTCCAGGACATTGATCTCATTCTCCTTGAAAGAGGAGACCAAGGTCATCTCAGAGAGTGCAGTAGAACAGAACCATGAGGTGGGCCAGGGAACCTGGGGTACCTTTAGCAGAAAGCAGCCTACCTGGGTGTTGGGGTGCCTATGGTGGGGGCTTGGAGCCGGGCTGCCTGGGGTTGAGTCCTCTGCCTCTAATTCTGATACAGTCCATGGCCTCTAGCAAGTTATTTATCATCTTCCAAGCCCTCGGTGTTCCCATTATGAAACAAGCACCCATCTCATCGAGCTGATGTGGGGGTACAGTGAGCTAGAATATGTAATGCGCTAGGCAAAGGAGCTGGCACAGAAGAGGTGAGTAATAACTATTAGCTCTTACCATCTCTTGCCTGTCAAAAGCAAACCAACCAAATGTTTACCTCAAAGGCATTTGAGGGGTTAAAGGAGTTGAGGGGTGTAGAGTCATGGCTCATCTTGGGATGCTGAAAACATACAGTGAATGTTAACAATGGCAGCTCCTGCTAGTATTGGTATCTGCAGTACAGATGTGGTGGCCTTGGTCCTAGCTGGCCAGGTACCTTTCCTCATAGGAAGATCCAGGCATGCTCCCATGGAGGCCTTGGGTCCTCAGGAGATGGACAGACGTCCCAGGCTTCTGATGTGGACAGAGCCTCAGGGGAGACGTCAGTCTAAGCCCACAGAACAGATGCACAGTGCACAGGGCCAGGCTTCTCATGGAAACTGCTGATGGGCCAAGGGAAGTCAAAGGCATGTGTCCAATTACCCAGCTTGTTGCAGGTGTCCTCTTTCTAGTTGGAGAAATCAGATATCCTCTTTAGTCTTCCCTAACATTCTGTCAGAGTCAGGTCAGATTGAGCAAGCAGTGGTAGGCGCTTAGAAGAGAAAAGGTCAGAGTTTGATTGGGAACGGTGGTAGTTAAAGAAAGTAGGACCGACTGCCCACCAGTCATCCTTTTCTACGATGAATGTGGCTGGGCCACATTCAGATGCAGGGCCCAGGATGCATCTCAACCATGGTTTGACCAAAGCCCTGGGCCTCTGCCAAGTTCTAGTCCAAGGAGAGTGCAGAGAGGAGTTGAGCAGGGCCTCAAGGTTCACAGGGAGAGCATGGGCATAGTGTGTCCCATGTGGCACTCTGCCTATGACTGGGGCCCTGTTTTTTTCTGGAACCCCTCTGGGTCCATTTCTGTGCACCATGGTGGGGCCAGATCTATAGTCCTTCTCCTCGACTATGACAGTAGAGCCTCTCCTCAGGCTTGCCTGGGGAAGCGGGATCCACCTTCAAGGGACATCACTGCTTTATTGGCTACAGGAACAACCTCTGATTAATGCTGGAACTTAAACTTCAGGGTGGGGCCGGGTCTTCTTGGCCAGTAGCAAGTTATTGCTAACAATCAATTTGGAAACAAAACAGCTCAACCTCTAACTTTGAACATATTTAGCATGACCCTCATTTTACCTTTTTTTCTTTTTATTTCCCCCCTAAGAACTCTTGACTTTAATAAATAACTCTACATGAAGGGGATCTTAGAAAAGAAAGGAATCTGAATTTCTGATATCCAATAGTCTATTTTCTTTAGTATGTACTGAAGTTACTGAATGACAGAATGATTTCACAACTGTTCAAATCAGGCTAAAGAAAGGTGGGAAAAGATATTTCTGTCATTACAACAAGGCAATTAAGTCAACAAATAGGGCATTGATATAAATATATATATATATAAATACATATTAAATATAAACCAAGATTTAATAATTTCCAGAACTGTAAGCTAGTTCATCCTTTTATTTAAAAAGACAAAAATCCTTTTAAAATAGATTTTTTTAATGGCTAAAGTGCAATAACCATACTACAAAAGAGTGAGACAGTCCTACTGAACTGAAAAGGGCATCACAAACCTCCTCAGCTTTTCAGCAATGAGTCTTCTCCAAACACCTACTGCTGCATGATTACTTCCTTTTATTGTCATTTTACCGTTTTTCAAGGTGAGATAATCCCCCAGTTCCTCAAGGAGCTTCTCAAACGCAGGCAGGTTCCTGCCCAAGTGCAGATTCCCTTCTGCAAAACCCAAGGGTATAGGAGGAAGCAGTCATGAGATCAGGCTGAGGCATCATATGGAGCACCTCAGACCCTGGGGCAGGTTTCAGGAGCCTGGAAACTGGGAGGTCCGTAGGATAGAGTGATTAGCCCTACTGAGGTATCCACAGTCTCCTCCATGTAGCAAAGTTCAGCCACCAGCTTCATGGACATGAAGAGCCAATCATGAAACCAGAGAGGGGACCCAGAGGCCAGGAAACGGGCAGACCAGTGAAGCAGAAACTGAGACAAAGCTGACTCAGAGTTCCCAGATGAGAGGTACCAACCATCGACTTGCCTTCTGCCTGGGAGGAGAGTTGTAACTGTTCATACTTGCACTGCAGCTCACAACCATGCCATGCGCTTAGTATCTTCGGGCTCTTTGATTCCTTTCCCTACTCCCTCCAATAACTCAGAAAATATGACTGTGCAGGGCAGCCATCACTCCCACATCAGATGATGATTTGTTTCAGCACCAGTTTGAAAAAATGGAAATAGTTTGCTGGCTTTAATAATGCTCCAAAGAATGCATGACTACAGGAAGCTCTTTGTGGGTTTGAAATTTGGGGTTCTGAATATTTGGGCACAGTCCTTGCCAATCCACAATACCCCTGGGACAATTTTTGGTGAGCCAATGCTTGAGTGAATCCAAAGTGAGGATGGATGGGGTGCCAGACCTGGGAGATCTCCCAGAGAGGGGCCCTGGACCACCAGTGGCATCATCCTCCAAAATGTCCTGCAGATGTTGGAATAACTGACTGACTGACAGACTGACTGACTGACTAAGGCTGAATGAAGAATAGTGGGATGGAGGATGGAGAATAACTGGCTGTGCTTGAAGGGGGGATTTAAACCAGAGAAGAAGGCAGAACATCCCTTCCCGGCAAGGCCATTGCCACAGCCATGTGTTGGCTGTCAGTCTGTCCTAGCCCGTGAGATCGGAGGTGAGGTGAGGAAGAATGTACCGGACAGTGAGGGAACTCAGTCACCTGAGAGGTTCTTTCAAACCCTGGGAATCTATGACATGACAGTTGAAGAGGATCATCGAGAACCCACCCATGTTGACGTTTCTCTGAGCTTAGCCCCTGGGACTCCACTCTCTTCTCTTGCAGACCCTTGGACTGAGTACTCCTGCCATGCCCCTGCTGTGCTCCCTGTCTGTGTCCTACGCTCAGGCTCACACTCTGGCTTCAGTTCTGTTTATTGCATGGTCTGAAATTTGGTCTTTGTTCAAGACTCCTAGAAAAAGCTATCCCACTGTTTTGTAGGGATTTGCCTCTCAAGTTTAGTATCTATCTGAGTACCACTTTTCCCTCCCCCTGGGCATACCGTCCTGACACACTTTCTTGCAGTCAAAGACATGGTGTGACTAGATGCCCACAGACGGGAGGTTTCTCCAGAGCACTCTACAGAACATCAAATACATTCTGGAGACTTCAAGAAAATGTGTGGCTTCTATTTTTACCTTTGGGTAGTCAGGGGAGAGATACTCTAGCTCATAACTGTGGGATATGCATTGGCCTCAGGGATTCAGACCAGGGTAGGGAAACATAGAGGAAGTGGTCACCACCACCTCCTCCTTTGCTCGTGGAAGACATTTCCAATCGATCCCAGAACTCTTTCTCAACGAGCATGGATGTGGTCTCACGTCGCCGTTAGATTGGAGCTGACAATCGAGTGAATTTTTTGCTATCCTGGTTTTGTCCAGCCAGTTGTAATATGTGTTTTCAACAAAACTAAAGGATAATACAGAGTAAGGGGCAATGAGGCTTTTGTGGGACTTGCAGCAACACCCAGCAGGGACTGAGATAATCCAGCACATGGGGATCACCCACTCGTGCCTTGGCTTGAAGCTTACTTGGATGTGAAAGGGGCTCTACCCCTCTATTCACCCTCTTGCCAGGTTTTCAGAAGATCCCTGCCAGACTGCCTGGCTCACCAAAGAATAGAGAGGGACTAATCATCTGGCCACACTTCTACTTCTTGGGGCTGCCTATACTTGAGTCTTTGTCCCTACCTCACGTCCCTAAAGGGATCTGTGCCCCTGATTAGGGTTCTGGTTGGGGGGTGCCGTAGGGAAGAGTACTGGCTCTTGAGGGTCAGTGCTTTAATGAAAAGGGAAAATAGTTCTAACATTCTGGCAGCCAGGAAAATACCAGCCCTCCAATCTCCCCGAAGCAGCCTCCACGTCTTAATCCACCCACAAAGAGCCTCCACACATGGGCTCCAAATGGCCCTCAGGCTCCGCGCCTTTGACGGGCCTGGGTATGAAAAGTGTCCATCAGGCAGGACTTGGGCTATAATGCCAGCTGTGTAATGATATGATTATTGGATTTCCCTTGACTCTGTCTAATCCCTAGAGAAATAAGAATAAACTGGGTGCAATTTAGTCAAGGGCACACCACACACTGTAATGAGGGTGTTACTGATGCTCAGATGACCTTCATCATCCTCCCCGTGGGGAAAGAAGCAACGCCCAGAGACAGAAGCCCACTGGCCTCTGTGCTTATCCACAGGCCCCGTGCCCACTCGGAGCTCCTGCCCATCTATACAAATAGCGGGGTGCTCTACTGGGACAGAGGCACCTAGAGGAACATTTCTGGGAAGGATGCTTCTTTGCGATACAACTGCTGGTAGATTGCCACCCCCAGAAACCGTGAGAAGGAAGGAATAAGTAAGAAAATTACCAAATATGTGTATACGAACAAATATGTTCGTGCACAAGGAGTCTTTAGGCAAAAATATGTGTTCCTTCCAATGAAATGTGATATAAAATTATAATAGAAATCCTGTGTTATAACCAAGTAAAAGAAACTATCCAAATAAAAAATTCCCTAAAGCCTGACCCTATACTGTTAGTCTGGATGGGAAAGGCTTAATGGGAATGTTTAAATCATGTCGAAATTATAAGCCTATAAGATAGGGTGAGTTGCAAGTGAGGGTTCTCGTATTTGTCTCTCTGTCGAACACCTTGAAGATAAATCTCTGTGATGTGACTCATGATAAGAAATATCTATTTGTTCTTCACCCTGAATCTGGGCCCAGAGCTCCTAAAATCCTTGGAATTTCCCAAGTGAAAGAGTGATGAAAGTGTCCTTTGTCATGTTAATGAGGCGACTTTTGGAAAGCATCTAGATCACTTAAGGATGGGAGGGGAGAGGCTTTGGGATTGAGTTCAATAGCGAAGGACCAGTTATTGAATCAGTTGTCCTTGTGTAATGAAACCTCCACAAAACCCAAAGGTCAGGGTTCAGAGAGCTTCTAGGTTAGTGAACACGTGGAAATGTGGAGCAAGCTGTACATTCAGAGAGCATGGGCACTCCACATCCCTTCCGCACACATTCTTCTATGCATCTCCTCCATCTGCCTATTCCAGACTTATATCCTTCTCTAATAAACCAGTGATCCACTAAGTAAACTTTTCTCGGAGTTCTGTGAGCTGCTCCAGCTAATTCATTGAACCTGAGGACGGGTCTTGGGAACCTCTGATCTATAGCCGGTTGGGCCGAAGCACAGGGTCTCAGTTAGTGAGTTCTGAAGTGGGGTAGAAGGGCCAGTCTGGCGGGACTGAGCACTTACCTGAGGGATCTGATGCTGTCTCCAGGTAGACAGTGTCAGAGCTGAGTTAAATGCAGGACACCCAGCTGGTGGCATTGGAAAACCCCACACGGGAGCTGGTGTCAGAATCAGTGCCTCCCAGCCCCTCTGTTCTTTGTTATCACGAGGAAAACAAAAGGAATTCGGTAGACTTGCATTCCTAAGAATCAGTAGCCTTCTTTTTCTTTCCCTTGGGGTTCAGGAGCCAACAGATGTTACCCGGAGGACTTCCTTACACACCTTTATACTTGGTTGGCCTCAGAGACAGAGAACAAGACACGGCATCTTTTGTAGATTTGCCACGAGTTCATAGATCTGATCTTCAAAACAAACCCCTTCCGGATGAGGACCGAAGAGAGCATCAGTGGCGGCTCGGCATCTCAGAGCTGGAGAAGCCCCTCTTCCCAAGCGGGCACATAGGCCCGGTGCCAACATCTCTCCATTGAAAACCATCTCTGCAGGGCACTGGCAACAGGAAGTTTCCTCTTGTTTGTTTTGGTTTTCTGTGCTTGCACTATTGAAAATATAAGCTCTTTTGGCATTTAAAGCCTTTTGCAAGAATACACAGAATGGCGATTTTGATTAATAACAGTAAGAATAATTATGCAAGTGTCAGGGCCTGCAGGAGGAAGAAGCACTGCGTGTGAAGAGCCCAGGTCTGAGGACACACAGGGCAGCTCGACAACGAGCCATTCAGTGAGGCTGGAACCCAAAGTGCCCAGGAAGTGGGAGCGAGGTGAGGCCAGCGGGCACCTGGTCTGCCCTGCACAATAACAATGAGATGCATTTTAGGAAGCATCTAGCCCACATATCATTTCATTTAATCTCTCTAACATTGCTAGGAATTAGGTATCCTCATTCTCTTTTTGCAGATAAGAAGTGAAGCTCAGGAAGATGATAGTCTTATTTAAGATCCTATGATGAGCACGAGGGGAACTTGGGATCTAAAGCAGATCTGTCTGGCTGGCTTCTCAGTCCATGAACTTTCATATATAGATACGCATGGGAAAATTAATGCATGCACTCGTGGTGATTTTAAAGTATATCCGTGAATTCTTTGACACTCCTTCCTTTAAGAGGTAAAGCTTAGCTCTCTACCCCTTGAACGTGTGCAGGGCTTAGTGATGTTCTTCTATGGAATAGAATATGGCAGAGATGACAATATGTTACCTCCAAGGCTTGGTCCTAAAAGACATTGCAGTTTTCTCAGATTACTCACTCTGGGGGAAGCCAGCAGCCATGTCATGAAGATATGTTGGCAACCTGTGGAAAGATCCATGTGCAAAGGAGCTGAGGCACGGGCCGTGTGAGTAAGCTTGGAGGTGGGTCATCTAGCCCCGTTTGAGCCTTCAGATGACTGTGTCCCGAGCCAACATCTTGATGGCAACCTTGATCCACAACATCCCTGCTCAGTCGCTCTAAGATTCCTGATGCACAGAAACTGTGAGATAATAAATGTGTTAAGAAATTCAGTTTGGGGGCAGTTGGTACAGAGCGATAGAAAACTAATACAGCATGATTTACAAACACAGGAAATATAGATGCATAGGAAGTAAGAAATGTAGCCTCCCTTCCTTTGTCTTCGCCTGCATCCCCCACACAGACAGCCAGCTAGTGGTCTGGAATATACCCTTCCAGTGCATTTTGCCTCCAGTAAAGGGCTTATGAACTAAATAAGGCTGTGGGCCTTATTTAGTGGACTGAGTCCTTCTCACATCTGGTCACTATGACCTCTGCTTCCATAGTCACATCTCCTCAGGCTCTGACCCTCCTGCCTCCCTTAGGAGGATTCCTGTAGGCACATTGGCTTCAGCTGCATCACCCAGGATAATCTCCCTAACCCGAGGTCTTTAACTTCATCACATCTGCCTTCGGCCATATGGGGTGACTTAGCCTCTCGAGTACCTGAGAGAGAGGAGAGATCATGAGTAGGCGTGCACTGTAGAAAGATCACCCAGTATTTGCAGAAGCAGAGAGTAAAGTGGGTAAGACAGGAGGCAGCCTCAGTGCTGGAGAAGGGGAATGAGAGGTGGGGGACGGATGGGAAGATGCGGGACCACAAAGGCAAAGTCTAGAAATGCTCAGAGGTAGAACTCACAAGACCTACCCCCTTCCTCCAACCTCTTCACACACCAAGGTCAGGCATAGGGAGTGTTCAGGAATCATTTGCTCATTTGAATGAGTCTGACTTCAGTGAAGATGGACACTAATCCACGTAACCACTGAATTTTAGAGATGTGCAGACCAGAGAAGTTAGAGGAGAGCCCCAAGGTCTACAGAAGAATCATGCAGACGTCAGCCCTGACGCCCACACCACTGTTCCGGATGCACAGAGCTAACGATAGGCATTCATCAGCACTCAGTGTCCGCCAGGTTCTGTGCTAAGAGCCCCATGGACATTGCACATTTTCTCAACATTCCTGTATAATAAATACCTTCATGATCTTCATTTTACAAACGAGAACAGGGGTCCGCAAACTGTGGGCCAAATCTGGCGGCTGCCTGTTTGGGTAAATAGTGCTTTTTGGGAACGAAGCCACACCCGCTGTTTGATATCTTGTCTACGGCTGCTTTTGCAGCACAGCGGCCAGGGGCAGTAGCTGCTATCGAGACCCGATGGCCAAAAATCTTTGCTCTCTGGTCCTTACCAAGAGAAGTGTGTTGACCGCTGATGCAGACCCCACATCGGGAAGCGGAGCAGCATTTGCTCAGAGCCAGCGAGCAGAGTGGTGCAGCCGATCGCAACTGGGGTTGGGTCTGACTTTAGAGTCCTTTAGAGTCTAGTGCTGCTGAATGTGCTCAGGAGGGGTGACCGCCCGGTCCACGTCTTAGAGCAGCACAGAGCAGCTCAGAGAAGCTGCAATTTGAGGTCGGTAGAGGCTCCCGGAGTGTCTGAAGAAGGCCAGGGAGGGTGGGGGTGCACACTTATGTCGCGGCAGCCTGGCAGGGGGGCCTTGGGAGACTCCGTGTGCTTGTGCTCTGCATACCTGCCTGCAGTGGAGAGGTGGGCTCTGCGTCTCCAACTGGAGCGGACCCCCTGGGAAGGGAATGCATCTGAGCTGCTGGCTGTGCTCGGAGAAGCCGTCCTCGTCCTCGGCAGACCCGGCTGCCCAGACACCAGCACAGACGATCTCCTGTGCTTTTGGTGCTCCCGTTTGCACTCTCTTTCCTTAGGCAATTTCCGTTGCTATGTCTAAACTCTCACTCTCTTGGTGCATGGGTTTTTTTAAGCCTGCCTTTGATGGGGTTCAGGCTGGCTGGCCCAAGCCCAGAGGTGGACCAAAGGGAGCACAGTAGAGAGGAACAGAGTACAAGGAGAAGATGCAGCCATGCTCGCCCTGCACATGTTGAGCAAAAAACTGAGGCAGGTAGGAGACAAGGCCCATGCTGGCCCTCTACCAAGAGGCCAGAGCCATGAAAGATCCGGTAGTAGATACCAGTTTGGAGTGGGGGGCTGCCAGCAAGAGCAGCTTTGTCTAGACACCCTGGATCTGCCCTCTGTGCCCCATGCGCTACTCTGTCCTCATACGGCTTGGTCTGTCTATTGCATGGACCACTAGGCAACAGGGCATTGGCATAGATACTAGAAAAGAGCATTGTCAGTCTGGGTCTGCTCAGGCAAGGGGGCTATCCTGGCCCTTGCCCCGCCAAGCAGAGCGGTGGGTGCCTGG
Source organism: Leptonychotes weddellii (assembly GCF_054177405.1). NCBI lineage: Eukaryota > Metazoa > Chordata > Mammalia > Carnivora > Phocidae > Leptonychotes > Leptonychotes weddellii. The sequence goes on from NC_138371.1 coordinate 3,458,598, forward strand.
CGTGTGTGCCTGTGAATGTCAGTCTCACAGCCTCCCCTCCCATCTTTAGATTCTTCTGCCTCTGAGCTGAAAGGGTCTGGTCTCCAGGAGGTCCAGTGCATCATCCTGGGGCAGGGGAGCTGGTCCTCTAACAATTCAGTCAAGAGTTAGTACTTCAGCGGGCATGGCAGGATGTGATTCAGGGGGGTGGGGAGGCACGGGAACTCCGTTGATCCAACATTTATGAAGCTTCCACACTGTGCCCAATCTAGTGGTAGGGGATAGAAATGCAAGATGAGCTAGATATGGACTCTGCCCCAAGGAGCTTACGTTCTAGTAAGACCTATACACAGGACAAGGAGATCCAGATTGGCATGATATGATAGAATAATGCCTCCTCCTAAAGACGTCCATGTCTTAATCCTCCCCCCACCCCCGTGGCTAAGTCACCCCACATGGCCGAAGGCAGATGTGATGAAGTTAAAGACCTCGGGTTAGGGAGATTATCCTGGATGATGCAGCTGAAGGCCAATGTGCCTACAGGAATCCTCCTAAGGGAGGCAGGAGGGTCAGAGCCTGAGGAGATGTGACTATGGAAGCAGAGGTCATAGTGACCAGATGTGAGAAGGACTCAGTCCACCATGCTGGCTTTGCAGGTGGAGGAGGGCACACGAGTCAAGGGACACAGGCAGCTTCTAGAACTAAAAAGGAGGGGTATGTATTCTCCCCTAGAGCCTCTGGAAAAGAATGCAATCCTGTGGACACCTTGGTTTTAGCCCAGGGAGACTCGTGTGGACTTCTGGTTGCCAGAACTGCAAAATAATAAAGAAATAAAATATAGTAATTTGTTAGAGCAGCAATAGGACACTAATACGGATCTCAGGCGGGCACGGCAGTGTGCCTGGGGGCTGTGGGAGCATGGAGGGGCAATGTCAGCTCAGGTTCCAGGGAATCTTCCTGGAAAAGCTGCCCACGTTGAGTTTTGAAGGGTGAATAGGAGCTGGAGAGGCCCAGAGAGAGGCCATTCCAAGCAGACAGAAGAAAGGAGTAGGAGCGCCATGAGGTAAATGAGGGGACCTGGCCCCCCAATTCTGTGTCAATAAAGCAGGAGGGTGAAGGAAAGAGAAAGGATGAAGCTGAGGAAGCATGTGGGGAGCCTGTCTACGCAGGCCTTTTAGGAAGCACAGGTGAGGAAGTTGGTCACATTAACAGGGATTATGTTTGCCTTTCAAAGGCACACATCAGAAATACATGCTTTAATTATATCTGCCAACAACTGGCTTAATTATCATCGCTGGCTCTCAATTAGGTATTGAACCCATCACGTCATTCAAAGAAAAAAAAAAATCTACTGTCTGTCCAGTCAACCCATGAACCATACATATCAAATTATCATTCTGACTCTTTAAAATAGGGAAGTGAGGGGTGCCTGGGTGGCTCAGTCGTTGAGCGTCTGCCTTCGGCTCAGGTCATGATCCCAGGGTCCTGGGATCGAGCCCCGCATCGGGCTCCCCGCGCGGCAGGAAGCCTGCTTCTCCCTCTCCCACTCTCCCTGCTTGTGTTCCCTCTCTCACTGTATCTCTCTCTGTCAAATAAATAAAATCTTTAAAAAAATAAATAAATAAATAAATAATAAAATAGGGAAGTGGATGGAATCAAGCCATCGTGTTATCTTGTAAGCATGGTGGCCCCAATTTTCTGGACCATATCGGAAAAACCCCAAATCCTGGGAAAGCCCGGATAAGAGCCCCCCACCCGTCCGAGGAGCCGCTTGCTAATTTTGTAAGGACAGGATGATTCTTATAAAACACAGAGCAGTCACACCTGTCTTGGATACAGCAGAGGCTCTGACCTGACCCCACCTCTGCCATGTACCGCCAGGGGGGCTTCGGGCAAGCCACGTAACCGTCTGACCTCAGTTTCCCCATCTAAAGAGTCGGGTTGATAAACACCAAGGTCGTTGCACTCTGAATGTTAAATAAAATAACAAATGTAAATAAAGAGTGCCCCCCGTAGCCCGAACACTCCGTGCTCTGCTCCTCAAGGTGTAGTTGACGGGAAGATAAGCCCCGTTGTCAGCCCCAGGCATCGCGAACACCACAGTGGGCTGGGCCGAAGCAGATGCCGAGGGACCCCCGCGTCGCGACCTGCTGGGACTGCCGGGCTTCTTCCAAACGGAGAGACCCGCCTCGTCTGCATCTGTGCAGCAGGCAGGGCTGAGCTAAGACATGATGAGCAAGTAAATTCCCAAACAAACCCAGATTCCCATGGAAGAGAATTGAAAAAGGTCAGGGGGGTTGGGCTTCTTCAGCTGCTGTTCCCGCCCTGGGCTGTGCCCGGGATGCTCTTCCTGTGCACTCGGCTCCTTTTGACCCTCTCCCGGCGTCCTTGGCAGGCCTGCTTCGCTGGGCTTAAGTGTGATCTTCCCTGACGCCAGGGTCATTTAAGATGTCACCGTGGAGATTGCCAGACCTCCCCAGAGCTGACTCTTTCTGTTCTCATTTCCAGGCCATTAGCATCCACCCCAGACACACGCACATTCACAAGAACTCCCCTCCTTTAGGTTTCTTTAGAATATATTTAGCAGATCTATTTTATTTCACGGGTGAGCATTGCCGAGCAGAGCTGTCTCCATGATGCCAGAAGGGTAAGAACGATTCAAACTGGTTACTTAGCGTCGGCTGCCCCTGATTTCCAGTTACAGTCTAAGGTCATGGAGGCCATCTGCAAATTCCTGGACGCAGAGGAACATCAGGCCCGCCGCTTCGATAACCGTTGCCTCTGTCCCCCCTCCCGGTCTGCGGACTGTTTTTACTTTCTATTTACATCTGTGCAGCTTTACGCTTACTAAAACCCACGGCTGGTCTAGCTGACCCCTCTAATGAACATCCTGTTTCTCTTTTCCCACTCACTGCAAAGCTTCATGTTCTTATTTTCACGAGACCATCATTTTTTAGAGAGTCTGGACTGTGCACCAGGCAGAGTGCTAGGTGTGGGAGTGCGCAGTGACGGAAACAAAGCTCCTGCCCTGGGGATGCTCGCGGCCAGGTAGGGGAGACAGGCCACTGGTAAGCAGGTGATAAGGTACTATGGTGGGTGCCACACACAGGCAAAGAACCCATAGTTCTATGGGGTAAGAGGCATCATGGAAGGCTTCCCAGAGGAGGTGATAGTCCGTTTCATCTTGACCGTGTGGACTCGGAAGCTCCTGTGAAACGCCCAGGTATAGATGTCCAAGGGGCAGGTCCGCGTAGCTGGAAGTTCAGGCACGGGATCTGAGTGGAGCGCTCCCCTGGCGTGTTGTCAACCCCCTGAAATCCACAGATGGAGCTCTCCCTCTGTCACCATGTCTCTCTCCATAGTCGTGCGTGATCTCCTTTCTTTTGAATCCCCTTTGAAGCCTTTCTCCATATACATCCCCTTGGCCATCTGAAGCTTCTGACATTTCCCCTGCCCGGTCCCTGTGTCCTAACCTCCTCCCTGGTCAGCAGCTCTGGTGCAGCCCTCCTGGTGGTTCCCCTCCTCTGTCTCCAACCACCTCGTCTCTGCACTTCGCTTACTCCATTCCCCCTTCCCTCTGGCCCATTGATCAATAAAATAGACAAAGGTCCATTAAGCTTTTACATGTGAGAAACTTGGGCTGGAGTGGGACAAAGGTCCGGGTGGTGGGACGGGGAGAATCAGGGCAGTGCAAACATGGCTAAGGCCTGGCCAGGAACTAAGGAGCTTGCCATTTACTGGCCAGGTGAGATGAGCACGAGTGAGAAGGAAGCAAGGAACCGAAGGCAATGTGGAAAACATGAAAAGAGAGGGTCATGTGTAGAGTACAAGGGGTTTCCGAACAGGGAGAGGCCTTTTCTGGTAGTGAGGGGACAGGAAGACTTCTTTCAGGAGAAGACTTTCATCTCTGGGGATAGTGGGCATCACACTTCCTTTATGTCCCTTGTGGGCCTCTGTTATTACACTTGTCACTGGGGGCTGCCCTCTGTTTATGTCTGCCTGCCTCCCTAGACCGTAAGTGCTAAGAGGTCAGAAATCACTTTCTGCTTACCGCTGTGCACCTGTTTCCTGGCACACCCAGGTACCTGGTGGATGCACAGTAAACGCAGGTGCAGGTGAACCATTCTCAGTAATCTCTGCAGCATCACTTAGTGTCTAGCATTCTGCTCTTTTCTCCCTTACGCTCTCCATTAGGAAATGCACCTGTTGCTGGCAACAGGTCTCGGTTCTGGGTGTGTGAGGTTTAGCCCACATTCCTCATTGCACATCGCAGACAGCCTGCCTAGCGTATGCACTGGCCCATGTCTCAAGCCAGCCATGTGATCTCTCACCAATAGGGACCTGTGTTGGTGTTATCCCTACACCTGCCCAAAACACAGATTTAGAAGAGGGTTGTGTGCTGGTAGTTTATATTGGGAAGTCAACCAGGTAGAGGAGTGTGGATCTGGGAAGAGTAGATAGGGAAAGAGGAAAAGCCAACACACGATATCCTCTGCCCTGTGATATCAAGCTGGCCCACCCCAGTGGGACATGGTGCAGAAAGAGTAGAGCATCTCAGACTTGTCCACCCACAGGATGAAATGGAGAAGCACGCACCACCAGTGCCCATCTCCCCGTGCTTGAGGGTTGGTCCACACGATGTCGGCCCTCCTAAACTTCAGAGGTGCCATGCAGGATTGCCAGCCAGGTTTCCAGAGGCATCCGCCATGAGAAGTAGGAGACGAGAGGCTTACTCTCGAGATGAGCTGCTGTCAGCACGCTGACCAAAGTCTGCCTGCAGCTCTTCACCAGAGCCAAGGCTGGGATCAGGGGTAGGGCCACCATGACGGTAGAGCAGGGCCTACGTGGTGTCTGATGCAGACCCGTGTCCACCTGCAGTACTGTCGTCCTCTTAGGCAGCCTGGTTCATTCACTGAGATGTCTGTAGCTCTTCTTCATTGCTAACACCCTCTCTCACTCCTCCCAGTGAAGCTTCCTTCCCTCAAAGGCATCCCCCCTTTCTCACCCTCCTTGTAGTATCTGTAAGTCTAGATACTCAACTCCGCCCATCTGGATTAGCTTAGCCACCTCTCAAGGGACTTGACCACCTTATTTATTCCCTTCCTCATCCATCCTCACGTTGCTGCCATATTGATACCCCAAGTTACTTTCACCGTATCACTCCATGATCAAAACCATGGCTGCCTACACCCACAAACTTGGAACAATATGTCAAGCACCTTTGGAAGGGTTTGGAGTGTCCGCAAGCCCGGACGAGGTCTCACCAGAAACCAACCCTGTCAGCACCCTGACCTGGGACTTCCAGCCTCCGGAACTGGGAGAACAGTAACTTCTGTTGTTTAAGTGGCCCTGCCCTCGGTATCTTGCTGTGGCTGCCTGAGCACGCTAACTAATCAAACAACAGAGTGAGGTGATGGAGAAGAGTTGGGAGAGGAGAGGACTTGGCTTTAGCCAGCTGGGGAGGAGGGCTCTCTCGGAGAGGCGTGGCATGCAGAGTCCCACGAGGAAACAGGAAACAGATGGTACACCCCAATGAAGATAATCAGGCTGCTATGATTCCTTTCTTTTTTTTTTTTTTTAAAGAAGGGACTATTCATGTTGACAAGGGAGGTTCAGGGAAAACATGGAGCCTCATTCTGGATCTGCCTAGATGTCCATGTCCCTTACCCATGACTCCCTTTCCCATCGCCCTTACTTTAGCTCTACCTGGTTGACTGAGCTTCTCATTGGTACTCCTTACCGTCCAAATAACCAGTGCCTAGACCAGGACCTCCCCCATGTCTGCCTTGAGACCACAGAAGAGGATTCTGGAAAGCTGGCTCAGCACACAACTTCTTAATTTGCATATTCATGGCGCTAATTTCTTTTTCTCTCTGCATGCTCCCTGGGTGGTAAGAAGAAGCCAGATTACTCCATAATCTTTATAATCATTATTGTTGCCATAGTGACTAAGTGCCACAGCCACTTGATCTCCTAGTGCTTGCCTTCCACCTGCACTCCATCCCATGCTACCACTGATGATAATATGATGATAATATGATCATCGCGAGGCCTCCACGTGCCATGCATTAATCATGTTGCCAGCAGGGAGGTTTCTCCTGTGGTCATTGAATAGATAAGCAACCCTGTCCCAGAATCTATTATGAGGGTCGGAGGGTTGTTTCTGGGTGCAGCTCTGGTATTAGAAAGCATCCCAACAAGAAACAGAGGGCACACTCAAATGAGGATAACTCAAAGACGGCTTTAAGAATATTGGTCCCCTGGAAGTTTGGGAAGGGTTTATGAGGCTCATAAGGAATGATGTAACAGCTCAGGGGAAAGGAGGGGGCTGGTGAACAGAACACAAGGGGAAAGTCCTGCAGAGGAGGCTTCCTGGATGAAGCAGTGTGACTTCAGTCAAGTCACGGCGTGCCAGGGTGGGGACAGGTGCCTGATTGTGCTCCTCCCTCTGCCTCCTGCAGTGCTCCTCCTCAGCAAAAGCCAGAGGGCACAGGAGCCCATGCTTGCGTCCTGTATCTTCTGTATTTTATGGGGTTTTTACATCTTAAGGCTTTGCAGACCCAGGAGCAGACTGCCTCTTTCAGGGTTAGCGAATTCCTAGAGGCAGTGCAGGACTCACCTGGGAGCACACCTTTCCTATGCAAATCAACCAGTCCTTAGTCCAGCCCCACAATCACCTCCTTTGTCCAACTGTCACGCCAAGTCAGTCCTCTCGCTGCCCTAAATCACCCCTATAGCCCAGAGCCTGCCAAAATTATCCAAACGATTCAATCCTAAACCACTCAGCTGGTCTGCCCTCCCTCCCCCATTCCTTCCTTTAAAAACCACATCCAAGTTCTGTCCCCTGCTTGCCACCCACTCCTTGGACCTCCTGGACAATCCCGACACTTCCCCGTGTGACCCTGCATGACTGTTGTGCCCCTTGTCTAGGGAACTGTGAGTAATACGCCGCTCCCTCAAGGCAGTTGTCTCTGTGTCTGTCATTTCACCAGACCTGACCAATTAAATCCTGGATACGGTTTCAAACACAGCCACGCAGGCATAGGGAACAGGGGACACAGTAGAGAGTTGACTGAAGGTACCCTTGACAGTCACAGCACAGGTAACTTTGAGTTGTTCTCTGAAATACAAAGGTTGCCAGCCTTGCAGAGATCTGAGTCAAGAGCATTCCCGGCCGTGGGGAATAGCCATTCATTGCAAAGGTCCAGCCTTTGGAAGGAGACCAGCCCTCAGGGCGTGCTGTAGCTACCAAGATGGCGCTCCCACGTCCTGAGAGTGCTCCTCCCTCACCTGTCCTCTCCTTCTTTCTCGGCAGCAATCATCCAATCCAGCAGGCACGAGACCTACTGAATCCCCATGCCTTCTGCCCACCTTACCCATTGGGTTCTGTTGCATATTTGCTGAATGCATCCAGGGCCGGGCTTTTGACATAGATTATCTTGTTCAAGCCTGAAGCAAACCGAAGAGGAAGGACTTATATCTCCGTTTTCAGATGGTCGATGGGGATCCCTCTGAATAGGTGCTGGGATCCCAACCCACTGACCTGCATTATTTAATGATGGCTCCAGGGCCGTGTGGCTCTGAATGTGTGAAACAAAAACAGTATGGCTATCGTAGACAGAATTGTTTCTGAATCCAGTTTCTGAACACAGAGAAGGACTGTTCCTGACTCTTGATTAAAGAGCGAAAGCTCTCCAGACAGCAGCCCCCTCAACTCCCTGGGGGATCCCCCTCGACCTACCCCAGGTCACAGAGCTCAGTGGGATGGAGGGAATGTCTCTTGGACAACTGCCTCCTTTAAGCCTTGGGTTTCTGTGGTAGATCACAAGGGAACCGGCACCAGGACAATTCTGTCCCTCTCTACTGCCATTGGTGTCTTGGCATTTTGATGGGCTCTTGATGCACTTACACACACCTTAGAACACTCGAAAGCCCCAGGTGCCACACTGCAGGGTGTCCCAACTCTGCAGAAGGTCAGGATTTTCCCTGCAAAGTTCTGTAGGACAGTCACTTCGGTGTGAACACAGCACTGTGTGCCCCGCTGTTCCAGGTCCACCACCCCCGGCTAAAACACAAAAGTGCTTTCTAGCTTTGGTTTTTCCTACAAAAAAGGGGGATACTTACCTGAAGGATGAAGACCTCATTTATCTTAATCAGTAGGATCTTGCCTCCTCCCTTCCTCCATTTTTTAAACGATCCTTGGGAATCATGGTGCAAAGACAGGATCACTCTGAATCTATCACGTCTGAACAAACACAAGCCTCCCCAGATCCACTTTTCTTATCTCCAGCAGGAATAAATCCACTTGTTATTAATCCCACAGCAGTGGGGTGTGTGAGCACATCCTCTGTGGATATCAAGAAAATTGATGTGACTCTAATATACCCAATCCCCCGCATCTTGCCTGCTTCCCTGTGTCTTGCCTCAGATCGGCATTTCATCCACCAGTCCAAACATAAATGATGCGGCGGAACGTGCATACGTAAAGGCCTCTCGCCAGGCTGATTTCTGAGCCCATCCTAACAGGTGTCGCTGAGCTGATGCATGTTAATCACGACGTCTGCTCTGCTCCCTGCCGCTAACCCGCATTGCGCGCCCCCCCGCCCCGGGGATGGGGGGGGAATAGTCAGCCGAAGTCTCTGCTTGGCTTTCAGTCCCCTGATTGCCCTCTGACTAATTTGTGGTCCCAAAGAGAAGGCCTCTGAGCCAGTGTTGTTTCTCGTCTCTTCTCTCTACTTCTGTAGGACTTCGCAGACTTCAGGGGTCAAGCTGCTCCCCAGGCTGGTTTTCCTCTTCTATGGGCCGGATGCCCACTTGGCAAGCTCTGCAGGAGTATCCTACGTCTTGTGGAGAATGCTTGTCTGCGGGATGAAAACCTGGCCTAATATTTGAAAAAGAAAAATCCGGAAAGCCTCAGCACTTAAGGAGGACATTGGGAATTGTGGGCCGTGCAGACATCTCAGACCCATCTGTTGGCCTGGAACCTCACGCATTCATAATAAGAAAATGTGTCAGTTCCCTGGACAAGAGCCACGGCCAATTACATGCTGAGTTGGCAGTTAAGCACCCTGGGGAACAGAGCCAATATTTACTAGAAATGAAGCTGTTCTCCCTTCCACCTTGGTAGAGGGGAGGCTGATCTACACAGGGCCAGTCCTTTTTCTGGACAGGGGGCTGTGGGGCCGAGGGGGGATGAGGCCTGCCCGTCGGATCTCAGTAGCTAGGGGCTTTGTCTTGGAGCTTGGCAAGGGCTGGTATATTCTCCAAATAAACCCAACACAAGAAAGAAGCTACCAGATGCAGCCAATAAAAATACAGGATGCCAGTTAAAATGGAATTTTGGATAAACCCAGTAATTGTGTAGTGTACGTATGTCCCAAGTGTCTGGAATTCACATTTTACTGGGTTCATGTGGTCACGAGGGGGCAAGGACCAGACCCAAACGCCCAAATTCAGGGGCAGCAAAATGGGGTAAGGAGCAGAAATGGAATGGGAATTGGATCCAAGTGGGAACACGTCTGCAAGAACAGAGCTGAGGTCCGGACAGGCTGTCTGGAATGACAGGCCACTGAGGCAGGCTCCTGTGTGTTTGACATGGGCCTTGCTCTCTTCCTCCCTCCCTTCCTTCCTTCCTTCCTTCCTTCCTTCTCTCTTTCTTTCTGGCCATGATACAAATTGAAACCTGATTTCTGGAGTCACTGGGAGTCTTTCTCAAAAAGTCTGGAAGGAGATAAATACAGGCTAGTTTGCTGTCCCTCCCTAGGCAGATAGCATTTCTTATGCCTTCTAGATGGAAGTGCTCTGGTTAAGGACTAAACACAGGCCAGGTCCCCAGAGCAGGGTCACGGCCTTCTCCACTAGCCCAGCACCTGGTACATAATTGGGAACAAACATTAACAGATGCACTCACACACACACACTCACTCACACACACACACTCAGATACACACACATGTGCACAGGACTGTGTGTTAGAGAGAAATGAGTCACTTACTCCCCTCAAGCCCCAGACCCATGCTAGGATCCCATTTCACAGATGAGGGAACTGGAGGTGGAGGCCTGGAGAGACTACGCTGCTGCCCAAGTCACCCAGCCGGGAAGTGAGAACCCGAGCCAGGATCAGACTCACCCTTCCCAGCCCGTGTTCTTAACCGCCATGTTCTGGGGCTGCCCCCTGGGACGGGTCATGGGGAACGTTTGTCCTGATTGATGACAATGCAACAGATGACCCAATGTTGGGACAGACCCCCAGGGCAGATCCCTGTCTCCTGCGCCCCCTTCCTGCCCATACCTGTGGCCATGGCCCCCCGGCCCATGTGAACTGCAGGGATTTAACTGTACTGGGTAGCACGGCTCACCACAGCATTCCAGGCTCCTCCTTGTTCTCTGGCTTTCTCTCCTGGGCACAGACAGATCGCTCAAGGGGTGCGCAGGCCACGTGGAAGGCTCTGAGCACCCCATGATCTCACTCCTTAGGCAGAGGCCCATGAGCCATGCCCTTACGAGGGTCATGAGGACGGCCCTGGGCTGGGGCTGCTTTCCTTTCTCAGAGAAATACTGGCTAGATCCACTTGGTTTTTGCTGAGAACACCAACTAAGGGCATTCTGCCTCATCTTTTGAACTTTTGGGATCAAGTGTCATGCCCTTGAAATAGATGGGATAATTTGACCATATTGGATGAATGTAGCAAATTCCGGGGTCCGTCCCAGAAATAATCCCAAAGAGGAAATGCTGTGCCATTCTCTTGCCCGTGGGATCCTGGGGGCATGACTTCCTACACTCTCCACCAGGTGGGAAAATAACTGTCATAGTTTTCATTGGAACGATGATATATTTAGCATTTGTTAAATTTAGACTTTCCAATCTTTCTCTGTCCCTAAACAACTACACACAAATAAGATGCAATGTTTCTAGCCCAAAATAAACAGAGCAAATAGTTTCCCAGATACTGCAGTCCCTTACCCCGATGGAGAGTGCATGCCTGTCACTGGTCTGTGCCACATTCTCACACTGGGCCACGTTGGGTCAGCTGCATCCACGGTGAACCGGATGCACACAGACCACCAGGGTAAAGCCCCTGCCCTGGCATCAAGGTCTGTTTGTTCTGATTCAGTGAAGCCCCATGGTCGGCCCTGGGGTTCTCTGTAGCCAGTGCCAGGTTATAGAAAGGGATGTTCTGAGTCCCGGTTTGCCTCCAATCCATAGAATCAGGACTCTCAGGACTAGAAGGGAATCGGAGCCCCTTGATACCACCGCCCTCCCCACGTGACCAGGGGAGCTGCCTAGATCAGTTCTGGAATGGGGGTGACTCTTGCCAAAGTGACCACTTCAATTCCAAACAATTCCTTGCTGCATTCTAGCAAGTGGTTTTCTCTTCTACACTCAAGTCAACAGTGTGCTCCTTCCACCCACGGCTCCCACCTCTGCTCTCCGGCCGCACGGAATGGCGAGCCCTCCCCCGCATCACAGACAGCACAATATCTGAAGACAGTTATCAGGTCACCCACGTAAAAGAGTGCTAATTTCTCCTCCTACCTGGCTGGCATTTCAAAAGATTGTTGAAAGGATGGATTATCCAACACGGTGATAAGGTCACTGGTTAACCGTTTAGATCCTTATCTCAACTGATGAGCCAAGTACATTTCAGCTGGACTAGAGATAGCCTCTTTTGAAGCGAAACGATAAAATAATGAAAAAATTTTCAACAGCTAGAGGAAAATGTTAGCAAAACAAACAAACAAAACCCTGGCATTGGTTTGGCCTTTCTCAGCATAATTCCAAAATCAGAGTACACAAAGAAGGTGTTCATTGATTTATTTCAGGCTTAAAATCACAAGTATTCATATATTAAAGGAGTCCAGAAAGTATTAAGAGTAAACCAACATATTGGGAATATCTGCAGCATGTAGGACAAGTAATTGGAATCCTTAATATAATACGAGTCTTCTCAAAACAGTTTTAAAAAGAGGACACAATGTATTCATAAAATGATAGATTTGCATGAAAAACACAGGAATGAAGCATTGAAAATATTTAATTTTGTCAATAAACAGAAATTCAAACTTAAAAATTGATGTGTCTCACCTATTAGATTGGAAAAGGTTAAAGACACATGGAGTGCCTCGTCTTGTTGCAGGTCCAGGTGATGGAAGCCGGGGAAGTGGTGTGATGGTTCCGGAGCGAACCGTGTCCACGTGCGTCCAAAGTACGTTCACCCACGCATCTCAATACAGCTGCTTAGGCCCAGGAAAGTACAAAGAGGGCAAAAAGCCTTAGGCACCAACCTGAATAATTAGTTTTAAAACAAGAGCTGAGACTGTTAAATTGAATGTCTTAAATACGGAATTAAAAGAAATAAACTCTCTGACGGTTTAAAAACATATGCTTACTTATTAAGGGAATGTCTGGTATCCAGGGCAAACCCTCATATAGTCATTCAGACAAGTACAATCTGTTAAAGCCTCATGTATGTGCGTAGGGATAATTCTTGAAAGACGGTATCATGGGCTATCTCTAGAAGATAAAACTGTAGGTAGCTTTCATTTTGTTCTCCTTGCATATCTGCATTTTACAATTATTCCACAATAAAGCTGTGTTCATTATGCTCTAAAAAAAAAAAGAAAGAAAATGAGGTAGCACTTAGGATACGTTTTATCAGTGAAATAGTGGAAAATCCACACATGCAAGGCTGGCATGGCTGAAACAAACACACTCCTACATTGTTTGTAAAAATATAAAAAGTGCTGGGAATATTTTTGGAAGTCAACGTGGCATGATTGAGAACCACACAATGGTTCATTTCTTTTGGCTGAGTAACTTCCCAGTGGAGGAAATTGTAAAGAACAAAACTGCTCTGGGGCACCTGGGTGGCTCAGTGGGTTAAGCATCTGCCTTTGGCACAGATCACGATCTCAGGGTCCTGGGATGGAGCACCGCATTGGGCTCCCGGCTCAGCGGGGAGTCTGCTTCTCCCTCTGCCTCTGCCTGCCGCTCCCCCTGCTTGTGCTCTCTCTCCCTCTCAAATAAATGAATAAAATCTTTAAAAAAAAAGAACAAAACTGTTGTAGGTACGTATTCAGTACAACTCACTACATTCATGCAGGAAAATGAGTCCTCTTATAATAAGGAACTGGGTGAATGATATAAAAACGAAGGGGACTATCCTGCCTTCATTAACATTATAACTGATATTTTAAATTTAATAACATAGTTTTGTATTTGTTTTGAAAAATTACTGTGAAATCACAAGAATATCCATTATCTCAGGACAGTGTGCTGGTATGCATGCAATAAAGGAAAAGAAGGGGCCCCAAACTTGGAAAAATGAGAGCAATCTTATTGGATGGGCTTGAGGAGCTGTAGACCAGGGTTTCGGGTGTCTGGTACCCATCTAAGAAGTTTCCTATGGCCTTGGTGAAAGGGCAACAGAGGTGATACACTGAAGCTCTTGGACTTGCTCTTCTTCATGGGAACAGGTGGGAGATGGCGGAGAAGGAGTTGGCCCGGGTCACTGAATGGTTAGCCCAGGTTAGCAACAGGGTCAGCTGCCGCACGGAAACACCGCACCCACCGCGACTTACGGGAGGCTCACACACTGTGTTAAGTCTGAGGTCCGTGACGCAGCTGATGCACCTCAGCTAGCACTACTCGTCACTTAACTACAGGGTACTACTCATCTTCCCATTCTCTGGGTCAACACGTGTGAGATTTGCCCATTACGGTAAACCCCCGCCGGCCCCACGGTCACCGTGCTCACAACCTCAAGCCTCCTCGCTCCCGGTCCCTAAATGCAATCCCCTTCCAAGGCCTCCAGTCCCCATCTGGGTTTCCTCTCAATGCACTCCTCTTATATCCCCACCACGAGGGACACCTGCTGCAGACTCTCGACATCTCCACCTGTCTTCACCTGGAGTGAAGTGCCTCCCTCCCCCCCCTCCCCCCACTGCAGCCCTCCCCACCAGGCCTGCAGGGCTCCTCACGCGCAGCCCTGGCCAAGTGGTCCCTCCTGGCCAATTGCTCGTGCTGCTTGTTGCTCTCAGAGGCACAAATCTCTCTCCTGCGTATTGCAGAACCTCGGCAATATGCCCAATACCCTTCGAACCTTATGTCTGTTACGTCCCTTCTGGAACTTACTTCCAGCAAATTAGGTGGCTGCTCACATCCCTACCACCAGGAAATTGCTCATACTTCTCCCTCAACTTATAATTCCCTCCAACCTGCCCCAACTCAGGCGTTCCTACTCCCCCCACTGCGAAAACCTACAAATCCTGTAACTCTTCAGCGTGGCCATTCTACAACCCAAAAAAGCTCTCCAGCATCTCCCCAAATCTGGGAATCCGACGAGCCTTTCCTTCTTTTGAAACCCTCAACACCCGAATCCATTTTACGGATGTGCCCAGGGTCTGCAAATGTGCCTTTTCTGTCTGTCTATCTGTGGTCCGTGTGGCTTTGCTCTCCCGAGCATTTAGTGCATCCCCTGCACGCCACACGGCTTCTCAGGAAAGGTCTGAGGAACGACATGCCATCCGTCAGTAGTGGTCCTAGGGTGAAGCCCCTATGCTCTCCCTCTACACGCGTAGCTTTTCTCACGATCCAGGTGTCTCGGATCTTTTGAAATTAGCATAGACTAAGAAGTTAAAATACCGTCATTTTAAATGTTAGAAAAACACAGTGGAAATCCAAACATTGCTTCTTCCTAGTCCAAGAGACTGAGCTGCCCATCCCCTCACCAGGCTTGGATTAGGGGCTGGCACATGCCGGTCTCAGCTCTGTAGACAGCAGGTTGGGCGAGTAGGAGAGATCAGTGCGATCTGACTCAGAGAGACTGCGGTTCCCCCCCAGTGCCTCTCACACCCTCCAATCCCCTGGCCCGCTCCACAAGCTGCATTTGGCCCCGGAGCCGGGCAGAGAGCCCCCATGGAGAGCACTGGGCTGCAGAAAGGACCCCACCCCAACAGCCCAGAGCCTGGCCCGGCCTGCGAAGTTGGCTCTAAGAACTGGAACAGAGCACATACTTCAGTCCCAGACATTTCAGGGGCCTGGAGAAATCTTGAATCCCTTTGGAATTTCCTGAGAATCAGCTTTTTGAAACGCCACTAGCGTGCACGCAGCCAGAACCATGTGCAAACCGGAGGGGCCGGAACCTTCCTACAGTGCTGGTGGGAACAGACAAGGCTCAACGCCCTTGGAAAAACACTGTCGTGGGCGCCTGGGTGGCTCAGTCGTTAAGCGTCTGCCTTCGGCTCGGGTCATGGTCCCGGGGTCCTGGGATTGAGCCCCACATTGGGCTCCCTGCTTGGTGGGAAGCCTGCTTCTCCCTCTCCCACTCCCCCTGCTTCTGTTCCCTCTCTCACTGTGTCTCTCACTGTCAAATAAATAAATAAAATCTTAAAAAACAAAAACAGAAACAAAACTATTGTTACCCTGTCGGGTTCTTGGGCCCGACAACCACAGAAACAAGGCCGGACCCAAAAGTCCAAGGCACAGGCAAGGCCTTACGGGGGCTCCAGCTGCAGCTGAAGGAGGCAGAACACCCACGGAAAGCACAGAGAGGAGGCCCTCCATAAGCACAGAATGCTCCCTCTGCTTCCCACTTGGGTCCAATATGCTAACCAAGGGCGGGGTGGGGGGGGGAGGATGTTTGTCTTGATTGGTTGGAAGGACCTTGTTCTGATTGGTTGGACTCAGATTGTCCTGACTGGTCGATATTGGCAGGCGACTCCGGCCCCTCTTCCATGCTTTTTGGGGCCAGGGCTCTCTGTTTTAAATCCAGCTAGAATAGGGGGCCCTGTCCTGGGCACATCCTGGCTCTGCTCCCTAAGAGAAGCGGTTTAACCGTAACAACCAACGGAAAGTGTCCCAGGTGCACAGTGCTTTCCACTTGGGGCTTGTTCCCATGGTCCCTGTCTGAAGTTGATAGTTTCTTTAAAAGTTAAACACACGTCTAATATAGGATTCAGCCATTCCACTCCTAGGCATTTACCCAAGAAGGAAAAAAAAGCAATATCCATGCAATGGCAGACGTGGACACAAATGCCCACAGCAGGTTATTCACGTGGCCAAAAGGTGGAAACAACCCAGTGTTCATCAACAGGTGAATGGATAAAAAACAAGAGCAATGCATCCGGGCAATGGGACGCTGCTCAGCCACGCAGAGGAAAGAGACGTCGATACACACAGTAACATAGACGAGTCCCAAAATAACGAGGCGGAGTGAACCATGAAGGATAAAAATGAGTACATGCTCTGCATTGCATTTATCTACAGTTCTAGGAACTGCAAAGTCCTCTTACTGACAGAAACGAGATTCATGGCTGCCTGGGGATGGGAGAGGGGCAGGCACAGGCGCAAGGGGGGATGACTAGGGACTGGGAAGAAGCCTTGGTGGTGATGGGCATGTTCTCCACGTGCTTTGTGGTGATGGTTGCATCGTAAAAATGTCAGCATTGATCGAATTGTACACTTCCAACTTGTGCAGTTGCTGCGTGGCAATTGTACCTCAATAAAGCCACTTAAAATCTCCAAATTAACTAAAAGTATACGAAAAAGGATCCTTATTGTCTAACGTCCGCTCTTTAGCTTGTAATAAATTCATTGAAAGCTAGTTCACATGGAGAATTCAAGGCAGCAAACTTGTCCTGTGTCTTCCCATGTGCAGGATACTTACTGATGCAGGAGGGGACAGGAAAAGGCCCTTGGCCATCCTCAGTCGTCAAGATACATGCACAGCGGGGAAAAGTGAAGCTATGCTCCTCACCAGAGAGAATGTGAGTCGAGCCTTTGGGAGGGCCTGGAGGCAGAGACCCGAGCCTGGGAAGGGAGGGAGCCAGCTGAGACAGGAAAACCCTAGAGCCTCAGGGAAATGATCCAGGTGCTCAAGCACAGCGGGGAGCTTCAGCATCTGGGGGAGACAAGGGCCTGGTGCTCAGAGGGGTCAGATCAGACAGCAAGCAGGGGAGGAATGGATTATAAAATGGGATCTTTATGGGAATTCTGCCCAAGGGGACCAGAACAAGAGTGGGGCTCAGTCTCCCAGGACTGTGGGCTGCTTAGGGCAGAGCTTGAAGCCTGAGACTGAGCCTATTGGCGAGAGCTTTGGAGAGGTCTGTAGATGGGGTGTTCAGAGGGTGCTACCAACCCAAAGGTACCCTCCCCGTCCTCGCTGGGACACACTGCAAGAGGGCCTGCTTCCGAATCCAAGCTTTCAGAAGGTATCCAGGTCAGTCGTCCTGCCCCAGGGCGGCACATGTGAAGAAGCTGGGGCAGGACCCCAGGTGGGTGTCATGAGGACAGTGCATTCATTCAACAAGCATTTGCTCATCCTTGTGCTGTGGTGTGGTGCTCAGGGCTAGCGAATGCAGATGAGTGTGGCTCCTAGAGACAATGAGGGGAGGGGACAAACATGGCAAATACAGTGTCTGGCACACAGCAGCTACTCTGTTAATGCATGCCGCTGGAAGGAAGGAAGGAAGGGAGGAAGGGAGGAA